>NC_073633.1:46310378-46613409 GCF_029407905.1 Bubalus kerabau
CTAAAGTGTTTTAAAATGCACATTAGGTAAATAATATCCTTATAAGGATTATGTATATTAGTTCTGTCTTTCAATATTTTAAAAATGTCAGCAATCTGCTTTTCCATGAGTAATTTATTTACAATCTGTTTATGACCATACCTTGTATATGTGATTTTTCTAAGTGGTGTGGTAGCTGAGCCATAAAATTATGGAATTGCAGGTGACTATTTGTGATTGGAGTGTGAGGGGGCTTGACCATCACAGACCTGTAAAAAAGAACCTTTAAATGCTTATTTGAACAAGATGTTGTTGTCGGAAAAAATTAATATAGTTCACATGAATTTTTAAAATATTTGTCAAGTATAATTTAGGTTAATTCAATAAAATTCATAGAACATTGTTCAAGTTTTTAGGGATAATTTACTATAAGTGAATTGTCTATTATTAAATCCATTTTTATGGATAATCTATGTTTTAAGACATTTTGGGAAATCCTGCACTGTGTTATTCCAAGCTATGCCATTTCAATATGCTCTAGGCTCTCTACTCGGGTATTTCATAAAAATGAGTAATCTATATAAGACTTTTCAACTTTCCCTATGGTACTTGTTGACTATTGGTCTCCTGCCAGTATTTAGCCTTAGATGGAGTTTACCATCAGCTTTGGGCTGCACTCCCGAGCAACTGGACTCTGGGAAGACCCAGGACCATCATGCTGGGGGCCGCTACCACCTCACACCATCCATGGCCTGGGCCTTGATCAGAAGGACTTGGTACCCCCACGAGCAGCCACCGGGTGGCTTTCATGTGAGCTCCTGACTCATGCACGTGTTAGACTACTTCGTTCCTGTTTCAAGACTATATATATAAAACTAGTCTCATTATATGTAAATTCCTTCCAAAATTATAATCTGGTTTTTGGTTTCAGTTCAGTTCAGTTCAGTCGCTTATTTAACTTATATGCAGAGTACATCATGAGAAATGCTGGGCTGGAAGAAGTACCAGCAGGAATCAAGATTGCCGGGAGAAATATTGATAACCTCAGATACGCAGATGACACCATCCTTATGGCAGAAAGGGAAGAGGAACTCAAAAGCCTCTTGATGAAAGTGAAAGAGGAGAGTGAAAAGGTTGCCTTAAAGCTCAACATTCAGAAAACTAAAATCATGGCATCTGGTCCCATCACTTCATGGGAAATAGATGGGGAAACAGGGGAAACAGTGTCAGACTTTATTTTTGGGGGGCTCCAAAATCACTGCAGATGGTGACTGCAGCCATGAAATTAAAAGACACTTATTCCTTGGAAGGAAAGTTATGACCAACCTAGATAGCATATTCAAAAGCAGAGATATTACTTTGACAACAAAGGTCCATCTAGTCAAGGCTATGGTTTTTCCAGTGGTCATGTATGGATATGAGAGTTGGACTGTGATGAAAGCTAAGTGTCAAAGAATTGAAGCTTTTGAACTGTGGTGTTGGAGAAGACTCTTGAGAGTCCCTTGGACTGCAAGGAGATCCAACCAGTCCATTCTAAAGGCGATCAGGCCTGAGTGTTCATTGGAAGGACTGATGCTGAAGCTGAAACTCCAATACTTTGGCCACCTCATGGGAAGAGTTGACTCATTGGAAAAGACTCTGATGCTGGGAGGAACTGGGGGCAGGAGGAGAAGGGGATGACAGAGGATGAGATGGCTGGATGGCATCACCAACTCGATGGACATGAGTTTGAGTGAACTTCGGGAGTTGGTGATGGACAGGGAGGCCTGGCGTGCTACGATTCATGGGGTCGCAAAGAATTGGACATGACTGAGCGACTGAACTGAACTGAATATAGTTAAATTTTTTTCTAATTGGGTTTTGAAGTGTTATATTTATTAATATTTAGGTTAAGTATTCTTTATTCAAGGTCCTCTTTTATAAAGCATTTACTGTCAGGAATATTCATATAAGATCCTTAAAATCAGTGAATTTAACAGTTTCCTTTATTTCTAGACATTAATAGGTAGAAAATGAAAGTAAGACAGGCCCTAAAATGAAGGAAAACTACACAAAAAATAGAAATAGGACTTCTAAAGTATTGAGAATACTACTTATTTTGAAATATTTTTTAAAATTTCTCAAACAAAGTTTAGAGAAACTCTGAATCTTCACTCTTGAAAATTCCAGAAGTTCTCAAGGGAAGAAAGTAGTTTCACTCACAACTTTCATAGTCTTCTATGACTGAAAATTTCATTTTTGATTCTCCCAGTCTTTTAAATTCTTTGGCCATTAGATGGAATATTTATTTTTTCTGATTTTTAGCTTTCAATCTAAACAGAACAAGAAAACATTGGGTATAACGATATTTCAACTTTTAAGTATACTGTGTAGTTTGGTTATTATAAATCTCAATGACATATATAAAGACATTTCTGAAGTGATGAATTGCCTTCTAACGACATGTACAAATAACAAGTGTCTTTAAATTTGGAAGTAAGTCTGCTCTCTCTCTTTTATTTGTTATCCTCAGTCTATGTCAAAGTGACTCAAGTTTAGTTTCCACGTAAAAAACATTTTAGGAAACAAATCACATCAACTTGATGAGATTTCTTTTCACTTCATACTACTGTTTTTCAAAATTACAATTGCCTGTCTTGACACTAAGGCATTCATGATGATTAACTTGGCTGTTTACTCAATTATTTCTTTCTAAATTTAGAAACTTCAGAGTGCTTTTATATTTAAATGACTAGCACTCCAGTAGTACTGCTGATCAATCACTTCAGGCTAATGATTGAATACAGTAAACATTCTCCTGCTTTCCATAGCTACTCTAAACAGTATGTCAAACACAGCAGGTTCTATTTATTGTCACCGCGTCTAAACTTGGGCCCTGAAGGCAACAGAGATGAAACACTGTTCAGGGCATTTATATTTTTCCCTTAATATCTGCTTTGAATGGTTTTAGAAAATGTCTTTTTCTCAATTGAAATATTTTATTTAGAAAGTTTTGTTCTTTTGGGATTTGTTATCCCCTGGAAAAAGGTTTCATACTTTGAAAAGATGAATTTTCAAGTTTCTCTACAGAAGAGGAAGGATACCAATTTCCTAAATAGCTCCAGAGGCACTTAATTATTTATGGAAAATAATGTGTGTAGAAAACAGAGTGGAGAGTCTGTGCTTCTCATTGTAGACGCTGTCATTTAGACAAATACAATTAATTTACTTTAATTAAAATTTGAACTCATTAATTCAACCCAAAAATGATAATAGAGGTTTGTTTAAAAGATACAAAATAACAATGAGCTACCTAGCTTGAATAATAAATTTCTCAATAGATTGTTTCATTATATTGTAGCCTCTTAGGTCCTTATAACTAATAGGACTCACTTCTGAGCAATTTCTTGATACTAAGATGGAGTCAGAACATGAGATGTACATTATTTATTCATTGGCTACCTGGTTTTTCTCAATTCCAGTTCCTGGTTCCTTTGCTTTTCCCACCATATTTACACTTGACTAATTCAGGGCTCAGTCATTCTAGGTCCCCTCTACCTACACCCTTTCCCAAGGTGATCTCACTTCATCTCATAGTTTTATATACCAACCAGCTCTCACTTTACAACCCCTATATTCAATTTATAACTCAATATGCTTTTCTGGTACTTGTCCTTCAGCTTTTAAGTGTTCTCTATAAGTAAAGTTATTAGCTGTTTTTCTGTGGTGTAGGCTGTGGAGATGATCTATTAGTTTGTCAATTGTCTTTTGACTTTGTTTATTTTCACCAGGCATTGTATAATATTATCAAATTTATCACTTTTACTGAAGCTGGATTTTTTGAGTCAGAGTTAGAAAGGTTATGCCAAGGTTAATGAGTAATTCACTCAGGTTTCTTCCATTCTCATGTATGGTGTGAAATATGGGTCAAATTTTATCTAGATGGCTACCCAGTTTTTTTCAGCATTATTCAGTAACAAGTCCATCTTTACTCAGGTGGTTTAAGATACTTCCTTTATCATAAACTATATATATGTATGTTCATAGGTTAATTTCTAGAATTCTGTTTCAAAAGTCATGACTTTAATTTTAGAGGGAGTATAGTATGTTTTAATGTAGGGCAAGATAGCCCCACTCAGAGATTTTTTTTTTCTCAAATATTCTTAAATATTCTTTCTTTTTATGGTTTTTAGTGTTACTTTTATTTTATTTATTTTAAGTCAAGAAGTCAGGTTATATTTTTCCCCAGCTTTATTGAGTCATAACTGATGCACAACATTGTGTAAATTTAAGGTGTACAAGATGATAACCTGATATACACATACACATTGTGAAAAGATTATAACAATAAGGTAATAAAGTTAGTTAACATATCCATCATTTTATGTAGTTATATTATCTTTTTGTGTGTGCACTGAGAACTTGTAAGAGCTACTCTCTCAGCAACTTTCAAGTATTCAATACAGTATTGTTAACTTTAGTCAGCATGGCATATGTTAGATCACCAGAACTACTCATTTATAACTAGAAGTTTGATTTGAACTTTTTGGCTACACTGACTTATTTCCCTACCTTTATCCCTACCCTGCTCCTGGCAACTATCCGTCTATTCTATGTATTTATGAATTTCTTTTTTTCAGATTCCACATATACATGAGATCAAATAATATTTGGTTTTCTTTGTCTGACTTATTTCAGTCAGCATAATGACCTCAAGTTTCATCCATATTGTTGCAAATGGCAAGATTTCCTTTTCTTTTATGGTGGAATAATATTCCATTGTGTGTGTGATATATATGCACACATACCATATCTTCTTTAAACTGATTCATCTAAAGATGGACACATGATTATTTCGTATTTTGGCTATTGTGAATTTTGCTGCAGTACACATGGGAGTACACAAATCTCTTTGATATTTTGTGTTTATTTCCTTCATATATTCACCCAGAAGTGGACTTGCTGAATCATACAGTAGTTCCACTTTTAATTTTTTGAGGAATCTTCATACTGTTTTCCACAGTGACTGTACCAATTTACATTCCCACCAATATGGATTCCATTTTCTCCACATCCTCACCAATATGTTATTCCTTGTTTTTTTGATGACGGTCATTCTAACAGGTGAGCTGATATCTCATTGAGGTTTTAGTTTGTGTTTCACTGATAAGTGATGTTGGGCACATTTTTAAGTATTTTTTGGTTATTTGTATGTGTTCTTTGGGATAAACTGTTCAGTTTCTCTGTCCATTTTTTAATCAGATTTTTTTTCTTTCTCTAAAGCAGTATGAGGGCCTGTGTATTTTGGATATTAACCTCTTCTGTAAATTGTAAAACTTTCTTCCATTCCATAGGTTAGCTTTCCATTTTATGAATTGTTTCTTTTGCTGTGCAGAAGCTATTTAATTCGATATAGCCCCACTTGTCTGTTTTTGCTTTGGTTTTCAGTACTTGGTATCATAGCCAAGAAATCACTGCCAAGATGAATGTCAAGGAACTTCTTCATTTTTTTCTAGGAGATTTACATATCCAGGTCTTACATTTAATTCTTTACTCCATTTAAAGTTATTTTTGTGTGTAGTATAAAAATAGGAGTCCTATTTCATTCTTTTGCACATGGTTGTCCAGTTTTCCCACCAGCATGCAGTAAAGACTTCCTTTCTGTCAAATTGGCAACCCACTCCAGTATTCTTGCCTGGAGAATCCCATGGACGGAGGAGCCTGGTGGGCTACAGTCCACGGGGTCGCAAAGAGTCATACACAACTGGGGGACTTCACTTTCACTTTCACTATGTATAAAATAGGTAACTTAAGGATCTACTGCATATCACAGGGAAATCTACTCAATAGTCTCCAATGACCTATATGAGAAAACAATCTAAAAATAAGTGGATATATGTATATGTATAATAGTTTCACTTTTTACTGTACACCTGAAACTAACACAATATTGTAAATAAACTATAATTAAAAATTTTTTAAATAAGCAAACCTTTACTTAATCTATACCTTTAGTGTGATAAAAATAAAATGTACATACAAAAACAAATAAAACCACTGTCTTAACTGCAATAAAAAATTATGCCACAAAGATATAATATCAATGTAACATGATACTAATGTAAAAACATACACACTACTTGAGGTTTTTGTGGTTCAGTGCAAATTTTAGAATTATTTTTCCTATTTCTGTGAAACATGACAATTAAATCTTGATAGAGATTACATTATATCTATAGGTAGATTTGGGTAGTCTGAACTTTGTAACAGTATTGATTTTTCTAATCCATGGATATGGGATATCCTTCCATTTGTTTGTATATTCTCCAGTTTCTTTCATCACTGCCTTCTAGTTTTAGTATACAGAGCTTTCACCTCCTTGGCTATATTCACTCCTAGATATTTTATTGTGTTTGATGCTGTTGCAAATGGAATTATTCTCCTTATTTTTTCAGATAATCTATTAATAGAGCATAGAAATACAAGTGATTTTTATGTGTTGACTTTGTATTCTGAAACCTTACTGAATTTGTTTACTAGTTTCAACAGGTTTTTTTTTTTTTTTGGTGGAGTTTTCTACAGTTTTATATACATATGTATATTATATATTTTATAATATATAATATTATGTGTTCTATATGTACAATCATATCATCTGCAAACAGATACAATTTTACTTCTTCCTTTCTGATTTGATGCCATTTCTTTCTCTTACCTGATTACTCTGGTTAGAACGTCCAGTACCATGTTGAATAGGAGTTCTAAGATGGGATACCATTGTACTATTTCCAAAATTAGAGGTAAAACTTTCAACTTTTTTGCCTTAGTGTAGAATATTAGCTGTTTGGGTTTGTTACATATTTATTATACGCCTTTATATTTTTTATCATGATAACGTGTTTGAATTTTATCAGAATATTTCTTCTGCATTTATTGAGTTGATCATAGGATTTATTTTTCATTCTATAATGTGATGTACTGATTTGGCTCTGTTGAACCATCTCTGCATCCTAGGGTTAAATCCCTCATGATCATGGTATATGATCCTTTAAATGTATTATTGATTTCAACTACTAGTATTTGGTTGAGAATTTTGATGTGTGTACGCATGATAGATATTGACCTGTGTTTTTGTTTTCTTGCAATATACTTATTTGGTTTTGGTATCAAAGTAACACTGGCTCCTTAAAGTTAGTTTAGATGTGTTCCCTCTCTTCAAATTTTTGAAGAATTTGAGAAAGATTGACATTAATTCTTCTTTAAAAACGTAGAATTTTCCAGTGAGACCATTTAGTCCTGGACTTTTCTTTTCAGATGGTTTAGATTACTGGTTAAGTCTCCTTACTCATTATCGATATGCTCAGATTTTCTGTTTCTTCATGATTCAGTCTAGGTAGGCTATGTATTTCTAGAAATTTGTCAGTTTATTTCAGGTTGTCCATTTTGTTGTCATATCATTATTCACAGCAGCCTCTCATGATCCTTTAAATTTGTTTGTATAAATTGTAATGTGTTCTCTTTTATTTATAGTTTTATTTGAGTTCACTTTTTTTCTGACTAGCTAAATGTGTGCCAATTTTATCTTCTCAAAGAACCATTTTTCGTTTTGTTAATCTTTTTATTGTTTTTCTAGTCTCAATTTATTTACTTCTGCTTTAATCATTGTTTCTTACCTTCTGCTAACTTTAGGCTTAGTTCGTTCTTGGTTTGTTTTTAGTTTCTTTTAAAAAATTATTTTTAATTTATTTTTTATTAGAGGATAATTGTTTTACAATTTACTGGTTTCTGCTGTACAACAATTCAAATGAGTCATAATTATATATATAAATGTATCTATCCCCTCCTTTTGAGCCTCCCACCTGCCTCCCATCCCATCCCTCCAGGTCATCACGAGACAGCAACCTGGGCTCCCTGTGTTATATACCATCTTTCCACTAGTTATTTATTTTCCACATTAGCAAGTATATACTTCAGTGCTGCTTTGTCAATTCATCCTACTGTCTCCTTCTCCCACTGTGTCCACATGTCCATTCTCTACATCTGTGTCTCCATTCCATCTGGGAAATAGGTTCATCAGTACCATTTTTCTAGATTCCATATATATGCATTAATAAGCAATGCTTGTTTTTCTCTTTCTAACTTACCTCACTCTGTATAATAGGCTCTAGATTCATCTACCTAATTAGAACTGACTCAAAATTATTCCTTTTATCACTGAGTAATATTTCATAGTATATATGTACCACATCTTCTCTATCCATTCATCTGTCAATGGACATCTGGGTTGCTTCTGGGTGCTCATTATTGTAAACAGTGCTGCAATGAACATTGGGTTACATGTGTCTTTTAGAATTGTGGTTTTCTTAGGGTATTTGCCCAGAAGTGGGATTTCCCTGGTGTCTCAAATAGTAAAGAATCTGCCTGCATTGCGGGAGACCTGTCTTCAATCCCTGAGTCAGGAAGATGTCCTAAAGAAAGGAATGGATACCCACTCTGATATTCTTGCCTGGATAATTCCATGGACAGAGGCCGTAGTCCATATGGTCTCAAAGACATGGATACAGTTGGGTGACTTATACCTTCCCTTTTTTCATGATAGCTTTTTTCTTCTGAGTCAAGGAATCTTCACACTATTCTCCTTAGTGGCTGTATCAATTTACATTCCCACCAACAGTGCGGGAGCATTCCCTTTTCTCCACATCCTCTCCAGCGTTTATTGTTTTTAGTTTTGTTTTGGTGTGAGGTGATACCTCATTGTAGTTTTGATTTGCATTTCTCTGATAATGAGTGATTTTGATCATCTTTTCATGAGTTTATCGGCCATCTGTGTATCTTCTTTGGAGAAATGTCTGTTTAGATCTTCTGCCCATTTTTTGATTAGACTGTTTGTTTTTCTGATATTGAGCTGTATGAACTGCTTATATATTTTAGAGATTAATCCTTTGTCAGTTGCTTCATTTGCAATTACTTTTTCCCATTCTGATGGTTGTCTTTTAAACTTGTTTATTGTTTCCTTTGCTGTGCTAAAATGTTTAAGTTTAATTAGGTCCCATTTGTTTATTTTTGTTTTTATTTCCATTACTCTAGGAGGTAGGTCAAAGAGGATATTGCTGTGATTTATGTCAGAGTGTACTGCCTATGTTTTCCTCTAAGAGCTTTATAGTTTCTGACCTTATATTTAAGTCTTTAATCCATTCTGTTTATTTTTGTGTATGGAGTTAGGAAATAGTCTATTTTGATGGGTAAAGTTAGTTTGTGTATTTGAATTCTTCCTTTTTTCTTAATGTTTGTAACTATTCAGGGATGTAGGCTTTGCTCTGAGATCAGACCAGGTTTTGCCTTGAATTTGGGCGGGACTACTGGCTTCATCATCAGGTAAGTTGCTGCCTGTGCAGTGCTGTTGGGTGAGGTCGCTGGCCAGGCTTTCTGGTTAGGCAGTGCCTCCATCTGTATCCTCTAGTTGAGTGGGACTGGAGACTGTTCTGTGGTTGGGCAGTGGCACTGTCTGTGTTTCCTGGTCAGTTGAGGCTACAGGATATACTCCACAGCTGGGTTGTGTGGCTATGCTTTCTGTGTGGAAGAGGTTGCATTCTGCATTCCACAATGGGAACAAGGCATAGGCTGGGCTCCAAGGCTGCCCAGGATCACTGTTCAGTCTCTCTGGTTAGGCAGGGCCAGAGGCTATGCTCAACAGTTGAGAAGATTTACTGCCTTGGCTTCCTGTCCAAGTGAGGCTGTACCACTGGCCCTACAGCTGCCTGGGTTTTCTGGCATTGCTTCCTGCTGGGTGAAACTGGAGGCTATGCTCAGCAGTTGGAGGTGGTGGTTGTTGTGAATTTGTTTCCCTGCCGAGGCAGGCCAAAGAATGTGCTTCTTTGTTATCAGGCATCTGTACTGAAGCTGAGAACACTGCTTTGTCCAAGAAAGTGATCGGCCATGATCTGAGTGATGGTTGCTATAAGCTCCTGTCCAACAGTGGTCTAGGCCTAAGGATTCCCTTAATGATCTCCACTAGGCAGGTCCCAACTGGGCCTCCTGAGAATCCTCCCTCAATGATGGGAGAGCTGGATGTTCACTTTGGGCTCTTCTTCACTACTAGAGAAAGTTTAGATGTAGAGAAGAGCTATAGATTCATGTCTGTACTGGCCTGGGGGAGGGAAGATACGGTCAGAGTGAAGCACTCCTCTTACTCTTCTAATGCAGTCCTTTTCTGTGGTCCAGGTAGGTGCTTCAGGGGCATCACCCACTTCTGGCATTTTCATAGGGATGTTTTCTCTGTGGATAGTCTTCTCATGAAGGAGACAGATGTCACGAATGATCCATGACACCATCTTGATGATGTTACTCTTTCATGGCTATTCTAACATGTTATATGTCTGTATGAATTTTTGTATTATTTTAATTCACTTCCTGGAATATTTTGTTTGCATTTTATTTGGTATTGTAGTGACTTTATATATTAAATACATATCTTTATATATATATATAGCATATACACACATATATATTATATGTATAATATATATAAAGTATTAAATATATATATAAATTTTTATATATACATATTTATATATATATTTAAATATATATCTTTATATATTAAAGATAATTGTCATCTTTTTAATGTGTTATTGTTTTTGTTCAATTCTACTTTTGTGTTCTTCAGGTATATTCTAAAATGTTTCACATAAGATTTGCATATTTCTTATTAAATTATTCTTAAATGTTTACCTTTTTGTGCCATTAGAAATTGATTATTTTCCTACCAGTATGTCCTCTATTTTTTTTGAAAAGAAAGTCATTAATTTTATATTTTGTCACTTGACTAAATTAAAACTAAGATCCATGTTTTATTTCAAGTGCTTCCCATTTCTCAAAAAAATGTTTCATACCATCAACAACCATCATATTACAATAGGGTATTCAATTAGGTGTGTAGTGCATGAAGAAATACTAAAGGAGAAATATTTTAATAAAATGAAAATATAATTTCCCAATAATTCGTTATGTTTATGTCTCTAAAATTGAGAGAGATTCTCCAGCATGGAGGCAGAGGTCAGAATTTCCAAGACTCAATTTGGAAGCATGCTATGCCTGACTATGAGCAGAATAGGGCAGACAGTGGTGATTCCATTGACAGTTTAATTAGTAACAAAGTCTCATGTGATATGTCATGTGACCACAACAGCTTCCTATATTTAGCATAATTTTGCATGGATATTTTTGATTTTTGCTTTATTTTTAAAGAAGTATCACTTTGAAAATCTGTTTTTCCCCCTTGACAAGGGTAGAACTATTGTATCCTTATCAGCACCTTAATTCACTTTCAAGTTCAGTTTCAATTCCCCATTGTTACTCTTATTTGAAGTTGGCAGATTTAATTGCTCCTTTAGTTGCCCATGGAAGCATCAGATGGAGCGATTTGAACCAGACCTTGTTTCCAAGCATCAGTCTGTAGAAATTGCTTTAAGGTCTGCAAAATTCTTCGCTTTTCTATCCAACAATGTTAGATAGAAAATTTGGGACCGTCCACTTGCCCCAAAACAGTAAAGCCAATCTACTGACACTGGGTTGTGATGAAGGAAAGTACAGTGTTTATTATAAAAGTGGCAATACAAGGAGAACAGGTGGCTCGCCCTTGCTCTAAAACTTTGATCTCCTAGAAGGGTTTCAGCAAAGCATTTTAAAAGGCAAAGTGAGGGAGGTGTGTCACAGGGGATGTGACCAGCTCCTACACGGTCGCCTGATTGGTTGATGGTGAGGTAACAAGATGGTGTCACAGGAGTCAACATTAACAATCCTTAGGTGCTAGAAGGTCAGTTCTACATGATCATGATCATCAAGTAGTTAATTTCTTCCATTTGGTAGTGGCTTTAACATCTGAAAAACTCAGGGAAAATGCATTAGATACTATTATCTAGGTTCTTCAGAGAGGAGCTAGGGGGAGGTGTCTGTCCCAGAAAGGCCTCCATATGATCATTGCAAGATTGGTATGTGAAAAAGACGGCTTAAAACTCAATATTCAAAAACAAAGATCATGTCATCCAGTCCCATCACTTCATGGCAACTAGATGGGGAAACAATGGAAACAGTGACAGACTTCATTTTCTTGGGCTCCAAAGTCACTGCAGATGATGACTGCAGCCATAAAATTAAAAGACACTTGCTCTTTGGAAGAAAAACTATGACCAACCTAGACAGCATACAAAAAGAAGAGACATTACTTTGCCAACAAAGTTCCGTCTAGTCAAGGCTATGGTTTTTCCAGTGGTCATGTATGGATGTGAGAGTTGGACTATAAAGAAAGCTGAGCGCCGAAGAATTGATGCTTCTGAACTGTGGTGTTGGAGAAGACTCTTGAGAGTCCCTTGGATGCAACCAGTCCATCCTAAAGGAGATCAGTCCTGAGTGTTCATTGGAAAGACTGATGCTGAAGCTGAAACTCCAACACTCTGGCCACCTGATGTGAAGAACTAACTCATTGGAAAAGACCCTGATGCTGGGAAAGATTGAAGGCAGGAGGAGAAGGGGATGGTAGAGGATGAGATGGTTGGACGGCATCACCGACTTGATGGTCATGAGTCTGAGCAAGTTCCAGGAGTTGTTAATGGACAAGGAGGCCTGGTATGCTTCAGTCCATGAAGTCACAAAAAGTCAGACACAACTGAGTGACTGAATTGAACTGAACTGATGTCAGCCAATGATAGTGCTTCTATCCAATTGTGCCTATATGTTTTGAAAAAGGATATATGCTTTAAGCCTCCTGACCAAGACTATAAAAATCAGTTTATTTTCTAAAATTTGGATAAGATTATCTATCAAATGATGATGATGGAGTCTGATTTCTGAGTGCCCTCTCTTCAACATCATTTTACAGACTGCAATAAAAATGCCTCCAAACAAAGCAGCAGTAGATGAGCACACTTACATTCAACTGCTTTACTCTTAGCTTCAAATCATATATTTACATTTTACAATTTTTCATGATTTATTGGTGGTCCACCCAACTGGGCAGTATGCTGAGCAAGACTCAACTTTCAAGTACCAAAAAGAAAAAAAAAAAAAAAAGTTTCATATGTTGTATGGTCATCTTTCAGTTGTCAGATCTTACTTCCTAATCTATTTTATTTTGAAGAAAAAAATCTAAAATAATAAACTGTTAGTTTGAGAGGATTATTTTATCACATCTGCCCTGGTCTATGGGTTTAATAATGCTTTTCTCAGTATATTATTTTTGAGCTTCAATTACAGTGTTTTGCAATGATATATCTAGAAACTATTCAATAAAATATGGAGAAGAGATTTGATGTAATATTCAACCTCTAAAATAATCCTAAAGATTTACAAAGAAATGTGGGATAATGTTGTATATATGTCTTTATTTATTTTCATATATGTATGATTGCCTTCTATTTAGATATTTTAAATAAAATTAACATTTAAGCATAGTAAATTTACTCTCAGATACATAGAAGTAGTCACTGTGATAAGAATAAATATAGATCTAACTATGCATGTGTATAATATTCTGATACAAAATTGGAGCCTGCTATGTTTTGTAAACTTGATGATCTGTTTGTTACCAGGATTATATGTTTCTATATGTTTCTATAATGGCCCAGCTACTAAGTTAGATACTAGAAATCTCTATCTTTAAAAATATAATCTGCAGGGACTCTATATTCTGCACATGCTCAACAATTGCTCAGTTCCTAGTTAATATCCCAACATGATATCAGATTAATTAATTATAAAGGGCTCTCTCTGAAAGCTTTGGGTTGAGAATAATGTTAATAATTACCAGAATTTTAAAAAACAGTTCATGTCTATTTGTGAACTCCTGAAAATTTTCACTACACTTAGTGGAAGAAATATTAAATCCAAAATTAAAAATCCATTTTGCCTGTCTTTCACACTCTCACATGATTAAATTATGCATAAGTATTACAGGGCTTCCCTTGTAGCTCAGTCGGTAAAGAATCTGCCTGCAGTGCAGGAAACCTGGGTTCGATCCCTGGGTTGGGAAGATCCCCTGGAGAAGGAAATGGCAACCCACTCCAGTATCCTTGCCTGGAAAATCTCATGGAAAGAAGAGCCTGGTGGGCTGCAGTCCATGGGGTCGCAAAGAGTCGGGCACAACTGAGCGACTAACACTTACTTACTTAAATATTAAAAGTGCAGTTATTCCAAAAACTGTTGACTGCATAGACATGACAGAAGATTATGTTCTCTGAATCCTCTTGTTTATATGAACAGACTCTAAGTACAAATGCTACAAGAACAGAAGAATTTATAACTTTCTTATGGGTTTTCTTTATAAAAAAAATACACACTAAATGTCTAACATTTTTTAAATGTGGAAGAGCGTAAAAATTTCATTCATCCATTCCTACTTCAATTTTTAACTGAATGCCTCTATGTTTGCTCAGTTTGCTAGACCTACAACTTAGATGATTTCACCAGAAAATTTATACCTAACATTTTTAAGTGCACAAAGCTAAAATTGTAATCAAGATCATGTTGTAGCTAATTCTGAGCCAGCCACAAAATACCAGCTCTAGAAGTCTTCTGTGCGTCTGTGAATATAAAAGGACCCTGTTTCCATGGAAATGATTGTGTGAGTAGGGAGATTAATATGAAACAGGTAAACTATTAAATCAGATTGCAATAGCTAATATAAATACAATTTTTTAAAGATAAATAATTTGAATATTATTACTAACTTGCATAGCTTTTAAACATAAGGGACTATGCATTCTGGATTCAAGCATCCTGTGGTTTCAACCTGACTCTAGCCTACTGCTCCACATGGTAACTGCTAATACCAGTGATAAACACACTTGCCCTGGATATACAATCATCGTCTGATTATGGTACTTCTAACAATGTTCACACATCAAAGCAGGACTTATCTCAAAGTAGTTTTGAATTCAATTAAATATTTGAGGCACTACAAAAAAATGCTGCCCTAAAAAATATCTATGTTTACTGAATTCCTTTCATCTAATGCCATGTTCTGACAAAAAAGATACTCAGGGATTTTCTTGCATGACTTCTCCTTCTTGGATTTGTGCCATCTTATTGGTTATGGCTCTGCTAAACTCTGTTTCCTATCTCCCATTTTTCATTCTATTAGCTAAAACTTAATTTTGTCCAAGTAGTGCTAACTCTCATATAAAAGATAAGCCAGATTTTCAAATAAGGCTCCCATTACATCTTTTAATAAGTGTATATTTTACACAAGGTGTTAGCGTGCAAAGCAAAGAATGAGGACAAGCATATATAAATAATCGTATCTTCCGTTTTTATATCTGAAAACAAATGTTAAAATATGTTATAATAAATAATTTCTTTTGACATAATCAAAATATATGGTAGGTATGTCAGCTGTTGGATAACTCTCCTGCCCAATGTCATTTTGTTAATGATCAGGGACTACCATGAAAATACCTCAATCCTATAAAGGTTTATTGTGGGTTAAAATCAAAGAGCCTGGCAGATGAACTTTCCAGTCACTGATGGAAAAACACCAATGGAAAAGATACAAGTCCTACTGACAGGATATCATCAGCAGCACCATTATATGTAATAAGAATTTTATATAAACTGTCATTCTGTATTGTGTTTATACACTTTAAAAATTCAAACATGATTGGCTCTATGACTGTGACTCTGAAGGAGTGTCTTTGATACTGTTTTAGAAATGTAAGTTAAAGATAAAGACAAATTTTGGCCTAGGAAACAAGAGAGTTAAACCATAATTTATGATTATGAAGAATATGTTTAGTATACATAAAGCCTTACATATAAATATGTATTTTACATGTAAACATATATAATATAAAAATATTATCATATATATGTGTGTGCTTACATATATATGTAAAGTTATTTTCTGTCTCACTTATTTTGTAATGCTATGATAATTTCAGGAGAAAATTTATACCTAATATGTTTACTAAGTGAAGTGACGTCGCTCAGTCGTGTCCGACTCTGCGGCCCCATGGACTGTAGCCCACCAGGCTTCTCCGTCCATGGGATTTTCCAGGCAAGAGTACTGGAGTGCGTTGCCGTTTCCTTCTCCAGGGGATCTTCCTGACCCAGGGATTGAACCTGGGTCTCCTGCATTGCAGGCCGACGCTACCCTCTGAGCCACCAGGGAAGCCCTAATATGTTTAAGTGAATGAAATTAAAAGTCTAGTTAAGATCATGTTGCAGCTACTGCCAAGCCAGGCACAGTACACTAACTCTAAAAGTTTTCTACTCTGAAGACATGCAGATGGCCAACAAACATGAAATATGTTTAACGTCACTACTTATCAGAGAAAGGCAAATCAAACTGCAATGAAGTATCACCTCACACCAGTCAGAATGGCCATTATCAAAAAATCTGCAAACAATAAATGCTGAAGAGTGGAGAAAAGGCAACCCTCCTACACTGTTGGTGGGAATGTAAATTGGTACAGCCACTATGGAGAACAGAATGGAGGTTTGTTTAAAAAATAAATAAATAAAAATAGAACTACCATATGACCCAGCAATCCCTCTCCTGGGCATATACCTGAAGAAAACCATAATTTAATAAAATATATGAACCCCAATGTTCATTGCATCACTATTTACAATAGCCAGGACCTGGAAGCTATCTAAATGGCTATCAACAGAGGAATGGATAAAGATGCTACATTTACACAATGGAATATTACTCAATCATAAAAAGGAATGAAATAGTGCCATTTGCAGTGACATGTATAGACATAGAGACTGTCATACAGAGAGAAGTAAGAAAGAGAAAAACAAATATCATATAATATTGCTTATATATAGAATCTAGAAAAATGGTGGGCTTCCCAGGTGGCATGAGTGGTAAAGAACCCGCCTGTCACTATAGGAGACATAGACATGCAGGTTTGATCCCTGGGTGGGGAAGGTTCCCTGGAGTAGGGCATGGCAAACCACTTTGTATTCTTGCCTGGAGAATCCCCTGGACAGAGGAGCCTGGCAGGCTACGGTCCACAGGATCACAATGAGTTGGACACAACTGAAGTAATTTAACAGCCGCAGCAGCAGTAGAAAAATGTTACAGATGAACTTACTTGCAAAGCAAAAGTGGAAACACAAATGTGGAGAACTGATTTATTGATACCAAGCAGGAAAGGGAGAATGAAATGAATTTGGAAATTGAGACTGACACATAAACAGTATTATGTATAAATAGATAACTAATGAGGACCTACTATGTAGCACAGGAACTCTACTAAAGTTCTCTGTGATGACCTAAATGGGAAGGAAATCTGAAAAAGAGATGGTATATGTATACGTATAACTGCTTCACTTTTGTTGTACAGGAGAAACTAAAACAACATTGCAGAGCAACTGAGCTCTGATAAAAATTAATTAAAAAAATAAAAATCTTGTACTCAAACTCCAGGAGATGGTGAAGGTCAGGGAAGCCCGGCGTGCTATAGTCTTTGCAATCATAAATAGTAAGACACGACATAGTAATTGAACAACAACTCTATTTGTTATCATGTGAAAACTGAACCTATAATCCAAAGAGATAACTATGTCTTTAGCTTAAAATGAGAACATTAACAAATATTACAGTAGCTCAATTTTCTTTCTGTTCAGACATATTTCTAATTTACCATTGATGAAATTTAGTAATATCAGGTCTATATTTTTTTTAAAACAAAATCAATTTTTATTTGCCCTATTATGCATGTCAATGTACTAATGCCTGAAGTTTTTGAGTATGCATATGATTGGTTGATAAACATCTCCATTTTCACCACTAGACTTAATGCCAAAACTGTTCTAAAATTATTCAAATTAAACCAACAATAGGCTGAAAATTAAAAGTCCAGCTATGTTCTTGGTCTGAGGTGAATAAATAACAACATTACCTTTACAGAATTGTTTACAAAAATGTTAGCATGGAACTTGCCATAGTAGTTAATAAAATGTGACATACAATATGTACTTTGCATGCAAAGTTTCCTTCTACCAATTAAAACCTTATTTGTAAGTGTCACTAAATGCTAATTTTAAATGATTTTAGGGTCTTGTACATTTTAATTGATGCATATGTCAAAGGGATGCAAGTTCTGAATAATTGTACAAACTTCACTGCATTACAAACAGAAGCTAATAGAGAACTTACAAAGCAAAGAGATAAGATGTCAGCTTTTCTCTGTCAGCAGTGAATCGCTGGTTTTAACATGTCTGATATCTAAGCTTAGTGACCCACACCACATCCTTTACTTTTATTTGGTATGTTCAATGAATTATAGATTTTTCAAATTAAAAAAGTAATATATAAGGAATAAACATTTCCTCTGTCACTGAAGAGATTTATGGTGTTTTGTGTGTGTGTGTGTGTACTATATGTTTAGTTTTGTTTGTTTGTTTGTTTTTGGTGATACTGTGTGGCATGTGGGATCTTAGTTACCCAATCAGGGATCAAATCTTGTTGTCGTTCAGTCGCTCAACAGTGTTCGACTCTTTATGACCCCATGGACTGCAGCAAGCCAGGCTTTCCTGTATTTCACCATCTCCCAGAGATTGCTCAGACTCAGGTTCATTAAGTCAGTGATGCCATCCAACCGTCTCTCCTCTGAAATCCTCTTCTCACTCTGCCTTCAATCTTTCCCAGCATCAGGGTCTTTTCAAATAAGTCAGCTGTTCCCATCAGGTGGTCAATGTATTGGAGCTTCAGCTTCAGCATCAGTCCTTCTAATGAATATTCAGGATTGATCTCCTTTAGGATGGACTGGTTGAATCTCCTTGCAGTCCAAGGGACTCTCAAGAGTCTTCTCCAACACCACAGTTCAAAAGCATCAATTCTTTGGTGCTCAGCTTTCTTTACAGTCCAACTCTCATATCCATACATGAGTACTGGAAAAACCATAGCTTTGAATAGACGGACCTTTGTTGGCAAAGCAATGTCCCTGCATTTTAATAGCTGTCTAGTTTTGTCACAGCTTTTCTTCCAAAGAGCAAGCGACTTTTTCATGGCTGATCACCATCTGCAGTGATTTTGGAACCCAAGAAAAATAAAGTCTCTCACTGTTTCCAATGTCTCCCTATCTATTTGCCATGATGTAGTGGGACCAGATGCCATGATCTTTGGTTTTTGAATATTGAGTTTTAAACCAGCTTTTTCACTCTTCTCTTTCACATTATCAGGTGGCTCTTTGGTTCCTCTTAGCTTTCTGCCATAAGGGTGGTGTCCTTTGCGTATCTGAGGTTACTGATATTTCTCCCAGCAATCTTGGTTTCCACTTGTGCCTCATCCAGCCTGGCATTTCACATTAGAAGGGCATAGCCTTAAACACTAGATCACCAGGGAAATCCCTTGTTCTTAATCAGTTCAGTTCAGTCACTCAGTCGTATCCGACTCTGTGACACCATGGACTGAAGCACACCAGGCTTTCCTTTCCATCGCCAATTCCCGAAGCTTTCTCAAACTCATGTCCATTCAGTTGGTGATGCCATTCAAACATTTTGTCCTCTGTCATCCCTTTCTCCTCCTGCTCTCCATCTTTCCCAGAATCAGGGTCTGTTGCAATGAGTTAGTTCTTCCCATCAAGTGGCCAAAGTATTGGAGCTTCAGCTTCAGCATCAGTCCTTCCAATGAATATTCAGGACTGATTTCCTTTAAGATTGACTGGTTGGATCTCCTTGCAGTCCAAGGAACTCATAAGAGTCTTCTCTAACACCACAGTTCAAAAGCATCAATTCTTTGGTGCTCAGCTTTCTATCTGGTCCAATTCTCACATCCTTACATGGCTACTGGAAAAATCATAGCTTTAACTAGATGGATCTTTGTAGGCAAAGTAATGTCTCTGCTTTTAAATAGCTATCTAGGTTTGTCATAGCTTTTCTTCCAAGGAGCAAGCGTCTTTTAATTTCATGGCTACAGTCACCATCTGGGTGATTTTGGAGCCCCAGAAATTAAAGTCTCTCACTGTTTCCATTGTTTCTCCTCTATTTGCCATGAATTGATGGGACCAGATGCTATGACTTTAGTTTTTTTAATGTTGGGTATTAAGCCAACTTTCTCACTCTCCACTTTCACTTTCATCAAGAGACTCTTCAGTTCCTCTTCACTTTCTTCCATAAGAGTGGTGTCATCTGCATATCTGAGGTTATTAATATTTCTCCCGGCAATCTCGATTCCAGCTTTTGCTTCATCCTGCCCAGCATTTCTCATAATGTACTCTGCATAGAAGTTAAATAAGCAGAGTGACAATATAGAGCCTTGACATACTACTTCCCAATTTGGAATCAGTCCATTGATCCACGTCCCATTTTAATTGTTGCTTCTTGACCTGCATGCAGATTTCTCAAGAGGCAGGTCAGGTGGTCTCTTTCAGAATTTTCCACACTTTGTTGTGACCCACACAGTCAAAGGTTTTGGCAGAGTCAATAAAGCAGAAGTAGATGTTTTTCTGGAACTCTTTTGCTTTTTTGATGATCCAACAGATGTTGGCAATTTGGGCTCTGGTTCCTCTGCCTTTTCTAAATCCAGTTTGAACATCTGGAAGTTCTCATTTCACATACTGTTGAAGACTGGCTTGTAGAATTTTGAGCATTACTTTACTAGCATGTGCTGCTGCTGCTGCTGCTAAGTCGCTTCAGTCGTGTCCGACTCTGTGCGACCCCATAGACGGCAGCCCACCAGGCTCCCCCATCCCTGGGATTCTCCAGGCAAGAACACTGGAGTGGGCTGCCATTTCCTTCTCCAATGCATGAAAGTGAAAAGTGAAAGTGAAGTCGCTCAGTCGTGTCTGACTCCTTGCGACCCCATGGACTGCAGCCTACCAGGCTCCTCCACCCATGGGATTTTCCAGGCAAGAGTACTGGAGTGGGGTGCATTACCTCCAGATATGAGTGCATATATCTTTCCAAATTAGTGTTGTTCTATTCTTGAGAAAAATACCCAGAATTGGGATATCTGGATCATATGGTAGTTCTTATTTTGTTAAGGAATCTCCATTTAAATATTAAAAAAAAATTTTATTGGCATGTAGTTGATTTGCAATATTGTATTAGTTTCAGGTGTACAGCAAAGTGAATCAGTTACACATATACATATATTCATTCTGTTTCATATTCTTCTCCCATTTAGGTTATTGCAGAGTACTGTGTAGAGTTCTCTCTCATAAACAGTAGATCCTTATTAGTTATCTACTTTACATACAGTAGTGTGTGAATGTCAATCCCAGTCTCTCAATTTACCCCTCTCTCCCTTTCCTTCTGATAACCATAAGTTTGTTTCCTACATTTATTTGGTTTGTTATAAAGGCTGAGCCCATTTATGTTTCTTCTAATAATGTATGAAAGTTATCTCTTCTCCACGTCCTTACCAACTTTTGTTACATCTTGCCTTTTTGATGATAGCCATTATAACAGGGGTAGGGTGATCATCTCAATGTGGTTTTGATTTTCATTTTCCTAATAATTAGTGATGTTGAACATCTTTTCATGTAACTGCTGGCCATCTGTATGTCTTTGGATAAATGTCTATTCACTCTTCTATCCATTTTTAAATTGAGGTGTTTTTTTCTTGTTGAGTTGTATGAGTTCTTTATATATTTTGGATATTAATAACTTATCAGATATATCATTTGAATATATCTTCTCCCATTTGATTAAGTTGTACTTTTGTTTTATCAATGATTTCCTTTGCTATGCAGAAGGTTTTTAGTTTAATGCAATTCCATTTATTTTGTTTTGCTTTTGTTTACCTTTTCTGAGGATTCCTATCTAAAAAGACATTACTAAGACTGATGTTAAAGAGTGTAATGCCTCTGCTTTCTTCTAGGTGTATTATGGTTTCAGGTCTTACATTCAAATCTTTAATCCATTTTGTTATTTTTGATATGATATGAGATAATGCTCTAGTTTTATTTTTTTGCATGGGACTGTCTAGTTTTCCAAACACCATTTATTGAAGAGAATATCCATTCTCCATTGTGTATTCTTTGCTTTTTTTTGTCATATGTTAATTGTCCACATAAGTGTGGGTTTATTTCTCAGCTCTCAATTCTAAATCATTGATCTATGTCTATGTTTTTCTTCCAGTACTGTGCTGTTCTGTTTACTATGAATTTGTAATATAGTTTGAAATCAGGGAATGTAACACCTCCAGCGTTCTGCATTTTTCTCAGGATTTCTTTGGCCATCCAAGGTCTTTTGTGTTTCCATATAAATTTTAGAATTTTTTGTTCTTTTTCTAAATAAAATGTCATTGGGATTTTGATAGGAAGTGTATTGAATGTGTAGATTTCTTTATGATATATGGACCTTTTAACCATGTTAATTCTTTCAATCTGTGAACATAGAATATATTTCCTTTTGCATCTTTTTCAATTTTTTTCAACAGTATATTATAGTTCTCAGTATACAGGCCTTTTGTCTCCTTGGTTAAATTTATTCCTAGGTATTTTTCTCTTTTTTTGTGTGATGGTGAATGAGAATGTGTTTATAATTTGTTTTTCTGTTAGCTTATTATTAACATATAGAAAATGAAGCACATTTTCCTGTTGATTGTGTATCCTGCAACTTTACTGTATTTATTATTTTTAATTATTTTTTGTGGAGTCTTTAATGTTTTATATATATATATATAATTATGTCATCTGCAAATAATGCCAGTTTTGCTTCTTCCTTTCCAAATTGATTTCCTTTTATATCTTTTTTTGCCTAATTACTTTGGCTTTAACATCAAATACTTTTAAATAAAAGTGCAAGAGTGGGCATTTTTGTGTTGTTCCTGATTTGAGAAGGGTAGCTTTCAGTTTTTCACCACTGAGTATGATGTTAGCTGTGCATTTGTCATGCATGCACTCAGTTGTGACTCTTCATAACCCAATGGGCTGTAGCCCGCCAGGTTTCTCTGTCCATGGGCTCTCTAGTCAAGAATACTGGAGTAGGTAGGCATTTCCTTCTCCAGGGTTTCTTCCAAACCCAGGAATCAAACTCTTATGTTGTAGACAGATTCTTTACCATCTGAGCTGCCAGGAGAACCCAGATTTGTCATATATGGCTTTTATTGTGTTGATATATGTTCCTTCTTTACTTATTTTTATTCATACTGCTACTGCTAAGTCACTTCAGTTGTGTCCGACTCTGTGCGATCCCATAGATGGCAGCCCACCAGGCTCCCCCGTCCCTGGGATTCTCCAGGCAAGAACACTGGAGTGGGTTGCCATTTCCTTCTCCAATGCAGGAAAGTGAAAAGTGAAAAGTGAAAGTGAAGTCGCTCTGTTGTGTCTGACTCTTAGCGACCCAATGGACTACAGCCTACCAGGTTCCTCCATCCATGGGATTTTCCAGGCAAGGGTACTGGAGTGGGGTGCCATTGCCTTCTCCGTTTTATTCATAAATGGTATTAAATCTTGTCAAATATTTTGTCTACATCTATTGTGATAATTGTACAGTTTTTATCCATCATTTGGTTAATGTAGTGTACCATGTTGTTTGATTTGTAGGTGTTCAATCATCCTTGTATCTCTGGAACAAATTCCACTTGATCGTAGTGTATGATCCTTTTAATGTGTTATTTTATTTGGTTTGCTAATATTTACTGATGACTTTTATGTTTCTGTTCATCAGGGATATTGGATTATAATTTTCTTTTTTGCGTGTGTGGTTTGTCAAGTTTGTTAGGTTTTAGTAACAGGGTAATGTTACCCTCATAATAGAAGTTTAAAAATATTCCCTCCTCTTCAATTTTTTGAAAAAGTTTAAGAAGGATAGGTATTAAATCTTCTTTGAATGTTTGGTAGACCTTACCTGTGAAGTCATATGTTCCTGGGCTTTTGTTTTTTGAGAGCTCTTTGATTACTCTTCTATTTATTTATTTATTTTTTCCACGTTCATATGTCCTTTATTTTTTTTTTTATTTTTAAACTTTACATAACTGTATTAGTTTTGCCAAATATCAAAATGAATCCGCCACAGGTATACATGTGTTCCCAATCCTGAACCCTCCTCCCTCCTCCCTCCCCATTCCATCCCTCTGGGTCGTCCCAGTGCACCAGCCCCAAGCATCCAGTTTCGTGCATCGAACCTGGACTGGCAACTCATTTCATACATGATATTTTACATGTTTCAATGCCATTCTCCCAAATCTTCCCACCCTCTCCCTCTCCCACACAGTCCATAAGACTGTTAAACAAATGGGACCTAATTAACCTTAAAAGCTTCTGCACATCAAAGGAAACTATTAGCAAGGTGAAAAGACAGCCTTCAGAATGGGAGAAGATAATAGCAAATGAAGCAACTGACAAACAACTAATCTCGAGAATATACAAGCAACTCCTACAGCTCAACTCCAGAAAAATAAATGACCCAATCAAAAAATGGGCCAAAGAACTAAATAGACATTTCTCCAAAGAAGACATACAGATGGCTAACAAACACATGAAAAGATGCTCAACATCACTCATTATCAGAGAAATGCAAATCAAAACCACAGTGAGGTACCATTTCACACCAGTCAGAATGGCTGCGATCCAAAAGTCTACAAGTAATAAATGCTGGAGAGGGTGTGGAGAAAAGGGAACCCTCTTACACTGTTGGTGGGAATGCAAACTAGTACAGCCACTATGGAGAACAGTGTGGAGATTCCTTAAAAAACTGGAAATAGACCTGCCTTATGATTCAGCAATCCCACTGCTGGGCATACACACTGAGGAAACCAGAAGGGAAAGAGACACGAGTACCCCAATGTTCATCGCAGCACTGTTTATAATAGCCAGGACATGGAAGCAACCTAGATGTCCATCAGCAGATGAATGGATAAGCAAGCTGTGGTACATATACACAATGGAGTATTATTCAGCCATTAAAAAGAATACATTTGAATCAGTTCTAATGAGGTGGATGAAACTGGAGCCTATTATACAGAGTGATTACTCTTTTAATCTCTCTACTAGTGATTGGTCTATTATGATTTTATGTTTCTTCAATCTTGGAAAGTTGTATGATTCTAAGGATATCATATGGCTGTTTATAACGTTCTCTTATAATCCTTAGTATGACTATGATATCTGTTATTTCTCCTTTTTCATGTGTGATTTTATTTAGAAAAGCCTTCTTTGTTTTTTCCTTAGTCTAGCTAGAAGTGTGTTGATTTTGCTTTAGATAAGTTTAAATAAGTATTTAAATATGTCCCTAACACTAGTGAAAAGTTTATCTCTAATTCTACAAAAGTAGTTCTTTTAATATATGTTATAGTATATGTGTCTGTATCTGCCATAGTTATTAATTATGAAAAATTATTACTTTTATTTTAGAATATTTTACCCATAGATATTATATGATATACTATTGAATATGAAGTATTTGATATAAAATGTTTTTAATCAAGTAATGAATTATAAATAATTTAAATGCTTAACAAACCAGATTTTGACTATATATAAATATATTGCTTTTCTAAGCCCTGAAAGATGAAAAGTGTTTTATAAAGCTTCCAATCCCCCCAAATTTACTTGAATATCATCTGTTCTCCACTCTAATTTCTTTTCATATCAAAGCTAGAATGCTGTTTTCCAAATCAGATACGATCATGTCACCTCTTCATCCTACATGAATGGTTTGATGGCTTTGATAACTCTAACGACACAGGCTGAAAGTCGTAACATACACATCATGATCTGTTTATGTCCACCTCATTTCACAGAGGCCTTCATATTCCAACTACATTGATCTTTCTGTTCAAGAATTGCTACAGTTCTTTCTGACTCAGGTAATTAATGGCACTGTTCTTTCTGTTTGGTTTTGATATCAATCATCCCCTCCTCTATCCACAAGCCCCTCTTCTTTTCTTCACCAATCAAACGTCTTTCACTCAGCCTTCAGATCTTAAATGTTACTTCCTAAAGAAGCCCTGGGGTTTCCCTAATGGCTCAGTGGTAAAGAATCCACCTGCCAGTGCAGGAGATGTGGGCTCGATCCCTGGATTGGAGAAAGAAATGACAACACACTCCAGTATTTTTCCTTGAGAAATCCCTTGGACAGAGGAGCTTGGGGAGCTACAATCCATGGGGTTTCAAAAGAGTCAGACACAACTTAGACTAAACAGCAACAACAAAATAAGCCCTTACCCTTTCTCCTCCCTACATTTCCACACTCTATATCTAGGCTGTTTTCTGGCATATGCTCCTATGATCCTGTAATTTTCTTATTGGCACCAACAGTATATTTTTTATTAAATATTTATTAATATTTATAGTTTATTCCCATGTCCATTACCAACTGAGCTATCAGGGAAGCCCGATATTCTACTACTGCAGTGTTATCATACATAGTAAGTATTTAATTAATGTGTTGCCAAATGTGTTGAAAATACAAATGAATAAGTTTAAATTATGCAAAGTAATATTCTGTATGCTCTGATGAAATTTATAGTCATTGTGAATAGATGATTTTCTTTCCATCTTTCCATCTTATCATTTTTACTCGACTAACTTGTCTTTGTCAAGATACTTTTTTCCATTCAAAGCTACATTGCTATGCTGTTTAATGAAGATAGGATGAAATGCTTTGATTCAGAGGAAGAACATTCACAGACTTTTGTATAAAAGAGAAAAAAAAAAAGAAATGGCTATTTCATCACCCCATGCTGCAGCGTTAATTTGTATATGTTCCCAGTTAAATATTTCGACCTATATATATGGTATAAATATTTGTGCAAGAGGCTTATAGTGCTCAAATCAAAAAAGGTGCTATCTTGTGAAACCTGGGCCCTGCTCAGCCTAAGCTAACTTTGCTTGTTGATAAAAATCACTATGGCTACGGTAATAATACTATGCTACTATAATACCATATAATGCCATACTTCTATAATACTACTACTATAGTTGGTAGTTGCTGCCTACACTATTATATTGAGATTTTTAAGCACAGCAAAAGGTAGCGATTCTAAATTAGATTGAACTGCTTAGGAAAGTAAGCATTTAATTGAGGCTTTCTTTCTCATTGAAACCATAAATTAAAAGAGCGCAAAAAATATGTAACTTCAAAAGATATCAGACAGCTGTCAGAAATATTTTATATCGAAAGACATACCCAGTGATTTTTCCATTTGCAGGTATCACTGCAGTGCTTTTTTCAAATGGTAAAAGGATCTTGAATCTGTCGTGATTCTCTAAAACACCCATTTTCTCTATGATATAATGACAATTATTTCTTAACACTGGTGGACATAATTTAGATGATCATGCTTTAATAAGGTTTCTTTCCCTTGATACCATCTATTTTCTCTAATGTCCTTGGCATGTGAAACTTTTAGAGTTTTCACCAAATTCTCATCCATTAGTGATACATGATAAGATTTATGTGCAAAAATTCCATTAATATTAATGAGATTAACTTTCATAAATCTTATGTTATTGCTGATAGAGTAGATTCTAGTAACAGTAAAACTCTGTGCATTAATTAGAGGACACATAGGGTTACTTTATCAAGTATATAAAAACATTAAAAGTTACATAATGAATATGTGAGCAATTAGTCAAAGTTATGAAAATTCTAATAATTATGCTAATAAAGAATTTGAAACAGTTACCATTTCATTCTGATGACTTTTTCTTTTAAGCCAACTGCTGTGAGCAATATGTATGAACAATACCCAACAAGATGGGTTGTCTGGATATTGTGTGGAAGACTGGTTATTGCTAAAACATCTTTATTTGCATGCTAATGGTCTGAATGGAATGCACATACTACTGTATCAATTCATGCCAGCTGTTTTATATTCATATGAAATCTTCTTCAGCTACTCAGCACCCTCAATTCTGAACTTAGATAAATTATTTGATACTGACTTTTCCCCCCTTGCACAACTCTAATGATTTTCTCAGAAAAGCAATAGATGTGGAAATGGCCACATCAGTTGTCACTCATTTTCATTTATTTGGGGTTCCCCTGTGGCTCAGGCAGTAAGAATCTGCTTGCAATGCAGGAGACCCAGGTTTGATCCCTAAGTCAGGAAGTACCCTGGAGAAGGGCAAGGCAACCCACTCCAGTATTCTTGCCTGGAGAATCTCATGGACATAGGAGCCTGGTGGGCTATAGTCCACAGAGTTGCAGAGACTCAGATATGACTGAACGACTTCACTTTTTCACGTCTTTTCATTTATTTATTAGAATTTCAATAAACATTTATTAAACATTTACTATTCACTAGTAAATGCCGGAGATATAAAGAAATTTATCTCTTCCCTAAAGGAATCATGGTCTACCAATAAACATAAACGTACAAAATAGAAATGTAAATATATAGTGGTGATTATGCATAATGAATTATGGAAGTGCAGAGAGGAGGAACTTATTGAACTTTTGGGGTAGATGATGTAGATGATCTGTAAAGGGTAGGAAAGCTGAAAAAGGAAACTTCTATATCCTTGTATTCTAATTAGCTGGTACTCCAGGATCAATAAGGACTTCAGTATCCAAGTTTGGGATTTAATCAGGTAAAAACCCATAAGTTGATATTTTTCTTTTAACTGTATCATGAAATATTTTAATTATTAATTTTTTGTATAGACAAGAGAAGTTGGACAGATTGAAAACAACAGAGGGTTTCCCTGGGCCTGCTTAGGGACACTAGACAATGGATCTGCTGATCAGATTGAGGTCATTGTCTCTTAGCCTTCAAACTCACCTTCATGCTGTTAGGATAAGCCCCATTCAAATCCCCACCTCTTGTCTCTTGCCTTTTGCAATTAGTCTTCTTTTTGTTTTAATTTTTTTTTATTTTTTAACTTTACAATATTGTATTGGTTTTGCCATATATCAACATGAATCTGCCACAGGTATACACGTGTTCCCCATCCTGAACCCTCCTCCCTCCTCCCTCCCCTTACCATCCCTCTGGGTTGGATGAAACTGCAATTAGTTCTGATAAATGAATCTCCAAGTGTGATGCCTCTGTCTAAATCCCCCTTCTCACTCCTCACAGCAAACCTCAGTAACTTGCAAGGCCCACCAGATCTTCAAATTCCATACCCTGCCAGTACTTTCAGGCTTCATAACCCTCTGTTTCCAACCTACCTGTTGCGTTACATCAAACAGAATCCCTTGCAATTACCTGACCCTTCCCCTTCTTTTTCAAAAGCTGCTTTCTCTAGCTTAGTCTTTGTTTTCCCTGTAAAAGTTCATTCTGCCTTCTAAAATCAAAGGCCACTGTATTCTTTTTCATTGCTGATGTAACAAATTGCCACAAACCCAGGGGCAAATGTATTATCTTCCAGTTCTGGAGGTCAGGAATCTGAAATAGGTTTTGTAGGGCTAAAAGTAAGGTTTCAGGAGGACTGTATTCCATCTGGAGTCTCTAGGAGATGATATGGCCCCTTGCCTTGTCCATTTTCCCAGGGCCACTTGTATTCCTTCATACATGAGCCTTCCTCCACCTTCAAAGCAAGAAGTATAGCATCTTCAAATTGGGCCCACTGGGATAACCCAGAATAGTCTTCCCATCACTATATCTTTAACTTAACCACATTTGCATAGTCCCTTTTGCAAAGTAAGGTAACATATTCACAAGTTTGCAGGACTAAAATATAGTTTATTTTATTTAAATATAGATATCTTAGGTTATTACTTTACCTACCATAGTCCCCATCCCCTCACCCAGGGTATATTTTTCCCATAACATATGTATTAGTCAGCTCAGGCTGCCATAACAAAATACTGGGTGGCTTAAAAAATAGAAACTTATTTTTCACAGTTCTGGGTGCTAGAAGTCCAAAATAAGGGTGTTAGCATTGTCAGATTCTACTGAGAGCTCTCTTCTAGGTTTTCACCTTCTTGTTGGGTACCACATGGTGAAGGGAGACCTCCAGTGTCACTTCCTCTCTTATAAGTGTCCTAGTTCTACCAGATCAGTGCTCCACCCCTATGATCTTATTTAACCTTAATCATTTCCTTAAAGACTCTCCTATAAATCACATGGGGTACTAGGGTTCTCAGAATCATGTACATATGAGTCTTTCCTGTATTATAATTTACCTTTTTCACATCCTCCTTAGTTAGACTTGGAGATAGTTAAAGTACATGCCTTTTCAATACTATAAGACAAGTGTTTCAAAAATAATAAATATTTGTTTAACCAAAAGCATTTGATTTAAGGTAGAAAAATCATCTCAGCACTTCTTTGAGAAGATCAGATTAACTACCTGCAAAATTAACTGTAACAGGAGAAATTGCCAACACAGACCATTGTTGTTGTTTTGGTTGTTGTTCAGTCGCTAAATTGTATCCAACTCTTTTCTACCCCATAGACTGCAGCACACCAGGCTCCTCTGTCCTCCGCTATCTCCCAGAGTTTGCTCCTCCAATTCATGAGCAAAATTGAGTCGGTGATACTATGTAACCACCTTATCCTCTGCCACCCCTTCTCTTTTTGCCTTCTATCTTTCCCAGTATCAGGGTCTTTTCCAATGAATTGGCTCTTCGCATCACATAGCCAAAGTATTGGAGCTTCAGCTTCAGCACCAGTACTTCCAATGAGTATTCAGAGTTGATTTCCTTTAGGATTGACTTGTTTGACTCCTTGCTGTCCAAGGAACTCTCAAGAGTCTTCTCCAGTACCGCAGTTTGAAAGCATCAATTCTTCGGCACTCAGCCTTGTTTATGGTCCAGCTCTCACATCTATACATGACTAATGGAAAAAAAATAATAATAACTTTGACTATATAGAGCCTTGTCAGCAAAGTGATGTCTCTGCATTATAATATGCTGTCTAGGTTTGTCATAGCTTTCCTTCCAAAGAGCATCTTTTAATTTCATGGCTGCAGTCACTGTCTGCAGTGATTTTGGACCCCAATAAAATAAAATCTGTCACTGCTTAGACGTTTTCCCTCCTATTTGCCATGAAGTGATGGGACTGGATGCCATGATCATAGTTTAGGAAAAGGCTTAGGGGCAGGCAATGATCTGTGACAGACATGATAGTGAGAAGACTGCCAGTGGTACATATACTTAATTAAAATTTACCCATGCCCATTGCCCTTGGTTATCTTTGCTATTTCTACAGATCTCTTCTATTTGGCAAGATAACAGATGACAAAATAAAAGTGAACAGTGCCATGAAAAAGCAAAAGAAAAAGTCTTAAGACCCAAAGTGAGTAATATTTTAACTTACCTTCCAGATCATGGTGATTGCATTTATCAGAAATCACTTGGAATTACAAACCTGTACACATTGGTCTCAATTATATTTTCTCCTCTAAATTCACTTTAGAACTGATAAATTTAGCATCACAGATATAAGTGCCTTAATAAACAACTATTTAATGAACAATTTCAAGAATATACTAAAGTGTTTGTACTTAGTTTTACTAATATATAAATAGAAATGAAATTACAGCCCTGAATTGATGTTGAAAATAATGCTTCTTACTTATATCTGAAGTAGTTATAAGATGTTTTATATCTCATTATGTTATTTCAGTGAACTACATTTGAGTCAGAATCAGAAATGAGATTTTAAAAAATTCTTATTTTATTCAGAATCAGGACTAGAAATAGTCATATGATTAGAGAGATTTTCTATGAGAGATTTTTATTAGAATGCTATATTCATCTTTGTTATATTTGAGACGAGTAAAGCTGTAAATTGCTTATTCTCCCAGCTCATTATCCATGATTTCATACAGGATAAAGTTCATGTCAATATAAATACTGAGACAACATTCTTTATACAGATGATCTTAAGAATTGTCAAGTTAATGTATGCAAAAATTCTCTAATTTCATAATAATATGAATGAAATACGATTGTCCTCATAGGGCTTCCCTTGTGGCTCAGCTGATAAAGAATCCATCCGCCTGTAATGCGGGAGACCTGGGTTCCATCTCTGGGTTTGGAAGATCCCCTAGAGAATGGAAAGGCTACCCACTCCAGTATTCTGGTCTGGAGAATTGCATGGACTTTACAGTCCACGGGGTCACAAAGAGTCAGACACAACTGAGCAACTTTCACTTCATAGAAGCTATAATTTAACAAGTGGTATGAATGGTTAAGTTACCAAAATATTTCACTAAATGGGTTGTTTGCTTTGTTTTGTGGAACAGAAATTTACTCAAAGGGAAAAAGAGGCTTATTTTAATACTTGAACAGAACTTTATAGAACACAATAGGAAATTTACCTCAACTTTATAAAACTGTAAAACAGGATTTTGTCTGATTTGTTGTTACCTGCAACTCGTAAAATGAGACCTTTGGAAACAATATTATTTACTCTGCAGAAATTAGATATGGATCCATGCTCAGCGCAATCACATAGGAAAAGCGCCAAAGGTTGCAAAAATGACTTCTTAAGCCCAAATCTGCTGTAGAGACCATGACTGTGGAGGTGGGAGTCCCCAGGGTTAGGTCAGTAGGGAGGAAATATCACTCAGGTATGATATACATAAGACTAGCCAGGTACTTGAAAACCCAATGAAGAAAGTTTGGACTATTTCAAAGTTTGGACTATTTCACTAGTTCTATAAAGTACATACCTGTGGGCACTTATTGACAACATTATATCTCTTTTCAGAAGCTACTCTGAATTACATGTGGGATAGTTTAAGATAATCCTCTTAATGGAGTTACATTTTTCCTATTTTTCATCTTTATCAGTTTGTTTCCATTGTTGTAAGATTTTTCTCAACTTTACTTTCAACATTTCTATTTTTTTGAATAAATACCCACTAGCACCATTTTTTTTTTTAATTTCCAAAGCTTCTTTTTTGTTTTATGACCATTTGTCTTATGGCCTTCTGTTCTTACTTAGTGAATGCAATATCATCTTTCATTCCTCTGAAAATAATAAATTCCTTCTTGTCTAAATTTACTTCTGGTCTTTATAATGTCTATGCCTCTGTTTTCTCAGAGTCTGCTTTTATGATTATATGTTTTGATTTCTTTCTGCCAGTTTAGGTACTTTTCTCAAATATCTGTCATTCTTTGGCACTCACAAGGATATTGTAACCTCTGTAGGTGGGAGTGGCTTGAAAAGAAAAGACTTTATTGTAAGACCCCCAGATAAAGATTTCTGTACTTTTTTTTTTTTTTCCTGCTTGTTCTGTCAGGTTTCCTGAGATGAATTTCTCAATCTCTTCCTTGGGAGGACAAGTCTAGCACAAATGCACCCTCCTGAGGGAGTGTAGAGGGAGTGTAGAGTGTATAAAAAAAAATATATATATATATATTATATATAAATATATATAATATATATAAATATAATATATAAAAACATTATATATATAAATATATAATATTTATATATAAATATATATATATATATCAGGTAGATTTTCACTTAAACATTCTGCTTGCAATACATAATTCCCTCCCTTCTTCCTGATGTCCTTTGGAGCAGGCCTTGGTTCAGCGAATCCAGTAACATCCCTACAATAGTGTGGAAAGGTATTCATTAATCCAACTCCTCTTCATAAGAACTTAGCCACCTGTTATTTTCAGCTCTTTATATTGAATCCTGAGAAATTTAGGAGAGCTTTAGTTTAGGTCACTTCAACTCTAATTGACTCTTTTCTCTGTAGATTTAGAGTTGAATAGATCCCAACATTCTAAGTCAGATATTAGATTTCCATCTACTTTCAATTTTCCAAAATGTTGTTGTCATGTCTCATCTTCTCTACCTGCTGTTAGCTCTTCTCTCTCCTTCATGTCCTAGTATATTTAGTCCTTTTTTGTTTACCTTAATTTTAGTGTGCTCTCTGGGCATGAGCTAAAAGTACGTTACCAATGTGTATTTTTAATTTTCATCCATTAGTCTTTTCAAACCATGTTCATGTTTTTGTTAGATAAAATGAAATAGAAATAAAAGCATTCTTCCTTAAATAATGACCTTAGTGTAGCAAATACTCGGTTATTATGATAATAATATGCTTTTGAAAGGGGGACTGAGTTTTTTGAAAAATTTATCATTGGACTTCCCATATTGGTTCTTCAAGTATTTTTCTTCACCATGTTAAAAACAAAACAAACAAAAAAAAAACCTCAGTCATCTCACTAAGGACACAATCTACCAAATTTAACCCTCAATCTATAAAAGTAAAAATTAACTCCTTTAGACCATAGTTGAACGTATTTATTCGTTGTTACAGAATCAAAGTCTTTGCCATTGTCTGCTCTTTATTAAGATTGTTTCTCTTTCAGCCATCTCTTAAGACACACAGAGTTATGTGTGCACACACACACACATATTCATATGCAAAAACATACTGACACATTACTCACACACAGATATTCATTTTCAAACTGCCTGGTTACATCTATGTTGCTGCAAATGGCATTATTTCAGTGTTTTGTGTGGCTGAGTAATATTCTATTGTATATACGTACCACATCTTCTTTATCTATTCATCTGTTGATGGGCATTTAGATTGTTTCTATTTCTTGGCTATTGTAAACAGTACTGCAATGAACATCAGAGTTGCATGTACCTGTTTAAATTACAGTTTTCTCTGCATATATGCCCAGGAGTGGGACTGCTGGATTATACTACAGTTCTTATTTGTAGTTTTTTAAGAAGCCTCCATGTTGGCCTCCATAGTGGCTGTGCCAATTTATATTCCCACCAATGCTGGAGAAAGGTTCTTTTTTCCCCATACCCTTTCAAGCATTTGGTATTTGTAGACTTTTTGATGATGGCCATTCTGACCAATGTGCGGTGATACCTCATTGTCTTTTTGACTTGCATGTCTCTAATAATTAGTGATGTTGAGCATCTTTTCATAGGCACGTTGGCCACTTGTATGTTTTCCTTGGAGAAATGTCTATTTAGGTCTTCTGCCCATTTTGGTTGGGTTGTTTGTCTTTTTAGCTATATGTATATCTTGAACATTAATCCCAAGTAGCATTACTTGCAAATATTTGCTCCTGGTCTCTAAGTTATCATTTCATTTTGTTTATGGTTTTCTTTGCTGTGCAAAAGCTTGTTAAGTTTAGATCCCCCCACTTTTTTTTTTTTTTGCTTTTATTTCTATTTCCTTAGGAGAATCAGCAAACTGGTTTTATTGGCTGAGGATAATAGAAGTCTAGAATCACCATGAGACCATAATATTAAACCATACTATTATCACTATCCCATGTAAAACCTTGTTTGTGTTTAAATAATTTGTGTCTATCAAATATCAGTTGTATGATCAATGTGTGAGTCATTTTAAAAAATCATGTATTAATTCAAGTCGCTTAGTGTTTTAGAATGGAAATATAAAAAAGTTTTTAAAAATTTATTAAACTATAGTTTATTTACAATACTATAGTAGTTACAGGTATATAGCACAGTGATTTAATATTTTATAGATTATATTCCACTTAAAGTTACTTCAAAATAATGGATATATTTTTCTATGCACAACATATCCTTGTTGCTTATCTGTTTTATACGTAGTAGTTCATATCTCTTAATCCCCTACCCCTATCTTGTCCCTACCTCCTTTCTTATTTCTACTGGTAATAACTAGTGTGTTCTTTGTATCTGTGAGGGAGCTATTATAGTTTCAAGCAACACTGAACACATTAAATCATTAGTCTGTTCAATAGATCATCATGAATTCTTTGGAAATTATTGATCTATCAAAGGCAACATCCTAATGGATTCTATTTATAATCTTCTTTGGATATATTTGCTGCACATTTCTGACAATCAGCTAACTAAAGAAATGTCTTTCACATTTATACCAGGAAAATAAACTGTTATCATCTTTAGTTTACCAGTAAACAATATCTAGTATAGTTGTATGTTTTATCTTTCTTCAATGCAGCTGTAAAGGCATAAAAATAAAATGACCATTAGCATTGTTCAGGTTTAAAAATGTATCCCAGAAGAACTTTTCTGCTTTGTTCTGTAGTGTCAGGAAGTTTGTGGTTTCATATATATTTTCTGTAATTGTGCTACAAGAAAAATTTGAGTAGAAATCTTAGAGCAATTTTTCAGCAAATAGTTAATAGGCCTGTTCTAGGAGCTGGTCCTTGGGCTCAATGCAGGGCATCTATTTTAACAGTAGGTTTTATTTTCTTTGAATTTTATTACTGACTCACTTTCCAAATGGTAATATTAAAACACACACACCAAATTAATATAAATCGGTTTTAATGTTTATAGACCTAAGTCTCTTTTCAAAAAAGAGTCAGGAGAGAGGACTGTAATGAGCTTTAAATGTTAAGGAGTGTTAATTATGCCTAGACATTGCATATTATAGTGTTTTAGTATATTGAAATATTATAAATAAATCTGAATCTAAATAAGTAACAATTTTATTTAATTCCTGGTATATGTAGTAAAGGTACCAGAGTATGGGGGATATGAAGGTGTAAGACATGGTATAGTCACGTAAAAATGATAAGGCACAAAAATACCTTTTTTTCTCTAAGAATTTATTTTTAGTTTTAGATATAATTGGTATTGTGTGCATATTTGTGTGTGTGAAATATGAGAAAAAAGTGTATTTTTGTTGTACAGATCACTTTTATTGTTTTGACCTCACAATCCATATGTGCTCAAATTATATTTAGCTTTCTCAAATTACTTCCATATCAAAAATCCTACTAGTTTATTTTCTGTAATTTCTTAATAGCTAGCTCAATGGTGAAGTATTTACTCATCCCTTAATAAGCTAGATATTAAGCAAAATTGTAAAACCTTCTCATGTAAATTCTCATCATTTTTTAAGTCAATAGGAAATCTGATTTTCAGTTTTGTGTGAAAAGCTCGGTAATAATAATTGTGTGGGTAGACAGTATCACCAGTTCAGATGCTCACAAGAGAATGCATTGTTTGATTTAATATTGAGTTTTAAGTAATATTTTTGAGAGCCTACTCTACGCCAAGTACTCTGTCAGTTACTGAGAACTGATGTGAATAAGTTAACAAAAATAGTTCTGACCTGATTTATACTTTGTGGAGAAAACTGACAATTTAAAAAAATGAAAAAATAAAGCTTTTCATATCTTTGAGGACAGTGTGAACATAAATTGACAGCAAACTTTGGGGACATGGAGGAAATCTTACAGTGTAAATGCAGCAGATGCTTAACGTCCCTGCTCACATCCCTTCAGTGAGCGGCATCTTACTTCTAATTCCAGCATCTGCATCGCTTGGCCAGATTTGTTTTTTTCTCTGAAGACATCAAAAGGACACACAGCCTTCACGGTTAGCAAGCCCAGGAAATAATCCTCAGTCAGTGGCTGGGAGGAGTGTGTGGAGATCAAGGCTTATTCCCTCCTGGGTAGGTTAATCCTGAGATGTGTATTTTACTGTTTCCAAAGTTTCCCCATATGTTCAATTCTAATCATCCCTTGAAAGTGGACCTTTTATTGGCTGCCTCTCCTCCTTTGAATGACTCCCCAGTTTTCCAACAAGGTTTTCCTTTTACTTCTCAAATAAACAGTGCACTGAAATTCTGTCACATGTCTGCTTCTGGTGGCTATTTGACTATACAAGTGGCTTCAGGAAGAAAATTCTGTGAATAGGACACTAAAATTGGAATGCCTGTGAGACAAATGAAAAACAAAAAAAAAAAGAAAAAATTCCCTTTGAAATAGTACTTTTGAGAATGGTGCCCCCTGACATGCTGGAGTATCACATTGGCAAGAGTCTCATATGTGGTGACTCGGGTTGAGCCGTAGATGGAGAAAGAAGCAGTCGTTTATATGACATCTCCAGCACTTGAGAGAGCTGAAGGACTTGGGTTTGGTTGGTTGTTGGAAATGAAGGTAATGCACTGAAGGAGAGGAGGACATGCTCAAATTATTAATTAAATAATTAATAATTATTAATTCAGGGCATTTTGTGAAGGCCAAATGGTCTCTGTTACAGCACTTAAGGAGATCCTTATTTTTGGCAAACAAAGAGCAGATTTGTTGAAAATCTGGTTTAGGAGCTTATTGTAAAACTAGAACTACCAAGAAAGTCATATTGAACTCCCTGAAGTGGTTCCTCCTACAAACATCCCACTCAAGGCCATAAATCAGAAGAAATAACACATACTAGCTGGATTAATGTCATATTCAAAGTCCTGAAAGTTGTCAAAACCCATATTGATTATGAGAGATGACACTGGAATATAACAACTTTATTCAAACAGCAGCCACAATCACATCACTGTGGTAGATACTGCATTGTTTGTTTTGGAAAAATAAGTTAAACAAACATAACTTTTTGAGTACTTTATTACATTGAATGGTGCTCCCCAACAAAAAAAGAGAGATATAACTAAATCATAATCCCTTGTATCTGTGAAAGTAGTCATATGAGATTAGAGTAGACCCTAATGAGAATATCCTTGTAAGTAACAGAAAAGGACACATAGAAACACAGGGAAAAAGCCATGTGAAGGCAAAGGCAGGGATTAGACTTATGTTGCCAGGAGCTAAGAAACCACCAGGAGCTGGAGGAGGTAAGAAAAGATTCTTTGCTAGAGTCTTCAATGGAGAACAGCTCTGCTAACACCTTGATTTGGGGTTTCTGGACTCCAGTTATGTGAGAGAATAAATTTCCATTATTTTAAGCAAATAGACCAAGTTTAAATTTCCTTTTTTTTTTTTTTTGAAGGGAAAACAATGAAATTAAATTTAATAATTATTTACCATGCGAGGATCCCTTGCAAGGGACTCATGGGTAGTAGCTAATTTTTACAGAGGAGGCACAGAAAAGCTGTGATAAGAAACCCAGGTCTAATTCAACAATGTGTTCTTTCCTCCAGAACCTGGTACCTCTCCTGTGCTGTGAAAAGCCAGAAGTAGGTGGAGAGTCCAGAGGGGTCAGGGTCCAAACCATGGCACCCCTCCCAGCGGACATACTTAAGAGTGGCCAGGAGAGATCAGCTGTCAGTTCAGTTCAGTTCAGTCAATCAGTCGTGTCCGACTCCTTGCGAACCCATGGACTGCAGCACACTAGGCCTCCCTGTCCATCACCAGTTCCCGGAGCTTACTCAAACTCATGTCCATCGAGTCGGTGATGCCATCCAACCATCTCATCCTCTGTCGTTCCCTTCTCCTCCTGCCTTCTATCTTTCCCAGCATCAAGGTCTTTTCCAATGAGTCAGCTCTTCACATCAGGTGGCCAAAGTATTGGAGTTTCAGCTTCAACATCAGTCTTTCCAATGAATATTCGGACTGATTTCCTTTAGGATTGATTGGTTGGATCTCCTTGCAGTCCAGGGGACTCTCACCACAGGGAACTCTCACCAGGGAACTAACACCACAGTTCAAAAGCATCAATTCTTTAGTGCTTAGCTTTCTTTATAGTCCAACTCTACATCCATACATGACTACTGGAAAAACCATAACTTTGACTAGATGGATCTTTGTTGGCAAAGTAATGTCTCTGCTTTTTAATATGCTGTCTAGAGTGGTCAAAACTTTTCTTCCAAGGAACAAGTATCTTTTAATTTTAAGGTTGTAGTTACCATTTGCAGTGATTTTAGAGACCCCCCAAAATAAAGTCTCTCACTGTTTCCATTGTTTCCCCATCTATTTGTCATGAAGTGATTGAATTGGATGCCATGATCCTAGTTTTCTGAATGCTAAGTTTTAAGTCAACTTTTTCACTCTCTTCCACTTTCATCAAGAGGCACTTTAGTTCTTCTTCACTTTCTGCCATAAGGATGGTGTCATCTGCATATCTGAGTTTATTGATATTTCTCCCAGCAATCTTGATTCCAGCTTGTGCTTCTTCCAGCCTGGTATTTTGCATGATGTACTCTGAACATCAGTTAAATAAGCAGGGTGACAACATACAGCCTTGATGTACTCCTTTCCCAATTTGGAACCAGTTTGTCATTCCATGTCCAGTTCCTTTTTTTTATTATTATTTTTTTTTACCTGTTTTTGATTTTATTTTATTTTTAAACTTTACATAATTGTATTAGTTTTGCCAAATATCAAAATGAATCCGCCACAGGTATACATGTGTGTGTGTTCTAAAATAAAAATGCTGCCTCTGACTTCACTAATTGCAGCTGGTTCTTGTGAATACCCTAAGGAAACAAAATTATCAGTGCAAGGGTAAGTTTGAAGGGCTTGAGCAGGAGTGTTCTTTTTAAAAAGTAGGATTGTGGCACATATCTGAGGGCACAATTGTAATTTAGGAGGAAAATTTGTCTTCTATACTTTTCTTGAAAGTTAGAATCCTCAACATTCATATACATTTTTTATGTAGTTTTTTACCTCAATTATAGTACCTCTGACACAAACTAGTTACCTAGAGTTAAATTAACTCACCTTCCTTAACCCTTGTTTTTTTCATACACAGAATGAGGGATTTCAAACAGGAAAAACAAAAAAACTTTTTGTTGTAAAATAATCTCATTGTAATTCCCAGATATATTTAAAAGATAAATCAAGGAAACTTGCCATAAGATTATTAAATTGATTAATAAAAGTACATGTATACAGTTGGTCAATGTTGTTTAATTATTGCCACAGAGATTCATTATTTAGTTGTCTGCATTTTAACTGCCTACATTTAATCTATTTATCTCCTTTCTTTTTTTTTTTTTTTTTGGATTTTATTTATTTTTTTTTAAATTTTATTTTATTTTTAAACTTTACATAACTGTATTAGTTTTGCCAAATATCAAAATGAATCCGCCACAGGTATACATGTGTTCCCCATCCTGAACCCTCCTCCCTCCTCCCTCCCCATTCCATCCCTATCTCCTTTCATTTGTGAGGTAGTACAGTGATTCGAACACATGGATTTTGTTAGCACTGGCAAAATCAAATGTTGATTCAGCTCTTCCTTATTCAGTGGTACAATTGGATTATGTTCAATACTATTGATTCTGTTACCTAGTTTACATATTCACTTAAAATATTAGCAACTAATCATCACTATGTAGACTTAATGTTGAGATAAGAAATTTGCCTCTAATAATTAAAGTTTTATTTAGGGCCATTAAAATCCCTTTTTTTTTTTCCTTCTTAATGAACTAAAACCAGTTTGCATCTATATTTGAATATAAATGCTGACATATGATAAATAAATTAAGGATACTTCAATCAGTAATTCAAAGAATGGGACATACACAAATAAACATCAATACATTCAATATTTTATAAATTTGCTGTCCATTTCCTGTACAAAATTTTTTTCTTCTTCAGATGCATACCCACTGTTTCTTTGTTTCCTGTTTTAACTCATAAAATAGCATTTTGTTTCTTTATTGAATATATTAGTTTCCAAATTTATTAAATTTAGAAGATATCAGAGGTTGTTGTGGTCTTCAATATCTGTTTTCCCCTTTATTTTAGTAATAGAATTCACAGTTTTTGTTGGCCCCTGATTTCTCAGTTCAGTTCAGTTGCTCAGTCATTTGCGACTCTTTGTGACCCCATGAACCGCACAGCCAGGCCTCCTTGTCCATCACTAACTTCCAGAGTTTACCCAAACTCATGTTCATTGAGTTGGTGATGCCATCAAACCAACTCATACTTTGTCGTCCCCTGCTCCTCCTGCCCTCCATCTTTCCCAACATCAGGGTCTTTTCAAATGAGTCAACTCTTCGCATAAGGTGGCCAAAGTATTAGTTTTAGCTTCAACATCAGTCCTTCCAATGAACACCCAGGACTGATCTCCTTTAGGATGGACTAGTTGGATCTCCTTGCAGTCCAAGGGACTCTCAAAAGTCTTCTTCAACACCACAGTTCAAAAGCATCAATTCTTCAGTGCTCAGCTTTCTTTATAGTCCAACTCTCATATCCATACACGACTACTGGAAAAACCATAGCCCTTGACTAGGCAGACCTTTGTTGAAAAAGTAATGTGTCTGCTTTTTAATATTCTGTCTAGGTTGGTCATAACTTTCCTTCCAAGGAGTAAGCCTCTTTTAATTTCATGGCTGCAATCACCACCTGCAGTGATTTTGGAGCCCAAAATAATAAAGTCAGCCACTGTTTCCCCATCTATTTGCCATGAAGTGACAGGACCAGATGCCATGATCTTTGTGTTCTGAATGTTGAGCTTTAAGCCAACGTTTTCATCCCCTTGTATTTCCATATACAGTACGACTAAGGTGTGGCAAGTTGGAAACAAGCAGATGGGAATCTTCTTCAGGGAATATACTTCAGAAAGATGATGTGTATCCTTTGCCCTTCTTCCTAACCTCTTGCTCCTTGAATGCATAATGTCTCACGTAACAGCAATCATTTTGGAATTAAGACTTTAGGGATAAAAAGCATTCCTAGGAAAATAAGATAACCTGAATTTCTGGAAACATCACAGAGAAGAACTTGCATAAAAATAGTTGGAAGGTTTAATTCAAAACTTCCACACATGAGAACAATAAAGGCAGATCTTGTTGAAGGCACTGATATGCTTGGTCTTCTTCTGAGAATTTCAGAAAAAGAAACTGGGATGCTAGACAACCTTACCTGCCTCCTACAAAACTTGTATGCAGGTTAAGAAGCAATAGTTAGAACTAGACATGGAACAACAGACTGGTTCCAAATTAGAAAGGAGTATGTCAAGGCTGTATATTGTCACCCTGCTTATTTAACTTCTATGCAGAGTATATCATGAGAAATGCTGGGCTGGAGGAAGCACAAGCTGGAATCAAGATTGCTGGGAGAAATAACCTCAGATATGCAGATGACACCACCCTTATGGCAGAAAGTGAAAAAGAACTAAAGAGCCTCTTGATGAGGCAAAGGAGAAGGCAATGACACCCCACTCCAGTACCCTTGCCTGGAAAATCTCATGGATGGAGAAGCCTGGTGGGCTACAGTCCATGGGGTTGCAAAGAGTCGAACATGACTGAGCGACTTCACTTGCACTTTGATGAGGCAAAAAAGGAGAGTGAAAAATCTGGCTTAAATCTCAGCATTCAAAAAATGAAGATCACGGCATCCAGTCCCATCACTTCAGGGCAAATAGGTTCAGTTCAGTTACTCAGTCATGTCTGACTCTTTGCGACCCCATGGACTACAGCACACCAGGCTTCCTTGTCCATCACCAACTCGCGGAGCTTACTCAAACTCAAGTCCATTGAGTCAATGATGCCATTTAACCATCTAGTCCTCTGTCCTCCCATTCTCCTCCCACCTTCAATCTTCCACAGCATCAAGGTCTTGTCCAATGAGTCAGTTCTTTGCATCAGGTGGCCAAAGTATTGGAGTTTCAAATTCAGCATCAGTCCTTTCAATGAATATTCAAGACTGCTTCCTTTAGGATGGACTGGCTGGATCTCCTTGCAGTCCAAGGGACTCTCAGGAGTCTTCTCCAACACCACAGTTCAAAAGCATCAGTTCTTTGGCTTTCAGCTTTCTTTATAGTTCAATTCTCACATCCATACAAGACTACTGGAAAAACCATAGCTTTGACTAGACAGACCTTTGTTGGCAAAGTAATGTCTCTGCTTTTTAACATGCTGTCTAGGTTGGTCACAACTTTTCTTCCAAGGAGCAAGCGTCTTTTAATTTCATGGCTGCTGTAACCATCTGGAGTGATTTTGGAGCCCCCAAAATAAAGTCTGTCACTGTTTCCATTGTTTCCCCATCTATTTCCCATGAAGTGATGGGACCAGATGCCATGATCTTCGTTTTCTGAATGTTGAGCTTTAAGCCAACTTTTTCACTCTCCTCTTTCACTTTCACCAAGAGGCTTTTTAGTTCCTCTTCACTTTCTGCCATAAGGGTGGTATCATCTCCATATCTGAGGTTATTGATATTTAGTCCAGCAATCTTGACTCCAGCTTGTGCTTCATGCAGTCCATCATTTCTCATGATGTACTCTTCATGTAAGTTAAATAAGTAGGGTGAAAATATACAGCCTTGACATACTACTTTCCGATTTGGAATCAGTCTGCTGATCTATGTCCGGTTCTAACTTGCTTTTTGAGCTGCACACAGATTTCTCATGAGGCAGGTCAGATATTCTGGTATTCACATCTATGAAGAATTTTCTGCAGTTTGTTGTGAGCCACAAGTTAAAGGCTTTGGCATAGGTAATAAAGCAGAAGTAAATTCCAGGATGTCTGGCTCTAGATGAGTGATCACACCATCGTGATTATCTGGGTCATGATCTTTTTTGTATAATTCTTCTGTATTTTCTTGCCACCTCTTCTTAATATCTTCTGCTTCTGTTAGGTCCCTACCATTTCTGTCCTTTATTGTGCCCCTCTCTGCATGAAATGTTCCCTTGGTATCTCTAATTTTCTTGAAGAGATCTCTAGTCTTTCCCATTCTATTGTTTTCCTCTATTTCTTTTCATTCATCACTGATGAAGGCTTTCTATCTCTTCTTGCTATTCTTTGTAATTCTGCATTCAAATGGGTATATCTTTCTTTTTCTCCTTTGCCTTTCACTTCTCTTCTTTTCACAGCTATTTGTAAGGCTTCCTCAGAAAACCATTTTTCATTTTTGCATTTGTTTTTCTTGGAGATGGTCTTGATCATTGCTTCCTGTACAGTGTCATGAACCTCCATCCATAGTTCTTCAGACACTCTGTCTATCAGATCTAATTCCTTGAGTCTATTTGTCACTTCTACTGTATAATCATAAGGGATTTGATTTTGGTCATACCTGAGTTGTCTAGTGGTTTTTCCTGCTGCTGCTGCTGCTGCTAAGTTGCTTCAGTCATGTCCAACTCTGTGCGACCCCATAGACGGCAGCCCACCAGGCCCCACCGTCCCTGGGATTCTCTAGGCAAGAACACTGGAGTGGGTTGCCATTTCCTCTTCCAACGCATGAAAGTGAAAAGTGAAAGTGAAGTCGCCCAGTCGTGTCTGACTCTTAGCGACCCCATGGACTGCAACCTACCAGGCTCCTCCGCCCATTGGATTTTCCAGGCAAGAGTACTGGAGTGGGGTGCCATTGCCTTCTCCAAGTGGTTTTCCCTACTTTCTTCAATTTAAGTTTGAATTTGGTAATAAAGAGTTCATGATATGAGCCATAGTCAGCTCCCAGTATTTTTTTTCTGACTGTATAGAGCTTCTCCATCTTTGGCTACAAAGAATATAATCAGTCTGATTTTGATATTGACCATCTGGTGATGTCCATGTGTAGAGTCTTCTCTTGTGTTGTCAGAAAAGATTGTTTGCTATGACCAGTGCACTCTCTTGGCAAAACTCAATTAGCCTTTGCCCTGCTTAATTCTGTACTCCAAGGCCAAATTTTCCTGTTACTCTAGGTATTTCTTGACTTCCTATATTTGCATTCCAGTCCCCTGTAATGAAAAGGACATCTTTTTTGGGTGTTAGTTCTAGAAGGTCTTGTAGATCTTCATAGAACCATTCAACTTCAGCATTATTAGTCAGAGCATAGACTTGGCTTACTATAATATTGAATGGTTTGCCTTGGAATGAACAGAAATCATTCTGTCATTTTTGAGATTGCATCCAAGTATTGCATTTCAGACTCTTTTGTTGACAATGATGGCTACTCCATTTCTTCTAAGGGATTTTTGCCCACAGTAGTAGATATAATGGTCACCTGAGTTAAATTCACACATTCCAGTCCATTTTAGTTCACTGATTCCTAAAATTTTGGCGTTCACTCTTGCCATCTCCTATTTGATCACTCCCAATTTGCCTTGATTCATGGATCTAACATTCCAGGTTCCTATGCAATATTGTTCTTTACATCATCGGACTTTACTTCCATCACCAGTCACATCCACAACTGGGTGTTATTTTTGCTTTGGCTCTGTCTCTTCATTCTTTCTGGAGTTATTTCTCCACTAATCTCCAGTAGCATATTGGGCACCTACCAACCTGGGGAGTTCAGCTTTCAGTATCCTATCTTTTTGCCTTTTCATACTGTTCATGGGGTTCTCAAGGCAAAAATACTGAAGCGGTTTGCCCTTCCCTTCTCCAGTTGATCACGTTTTGTTAGAACTCTTCACCATGACCCGTCCATCTTGGGTGGCCCTATATGGCATGGCTCATAGTTTCATTGAGTTAGACAAGACTGTGTTCCATGTGATCAGATTGGTTAGTTTTCTGTGATTGTGGTTTTTATTTATTCTGCCCTCTGATGGAGAAGAATAAAAGGCTTATGGAAGCTTCCTGATGGGAGACAGTGACTGAGGGGGAAACTGGGTCTTGTTCTGATGGCTGGGGCCATGCTCTGTAAATCTTTAATCCAATTTTCTGTTGATGGGCAGCTTTGTGTTCCCTTCCTACTATTTGACCTGAGGCCAAACTATGGTGGAGGTAATGAAGTTAATGGCAACCTCCTTCAAAAGGTCCCATGCATATAGTGCTGCACTCAGTGCCCCCAACCTTGCAGCAGGCCACCTCTGACCCATGCCTCTGCCATGCCTCATAGCAAATAGATGGGAATAAAATGGAAATAATGAAAGATTTTAATTTCTTGGGCTCCACAATCATTGCAGATGGAGACTGCAGCCATGAAATTAAAAGAATCTTGCTCCTTGGAAGAAAAGCTATGACAAAAAAAAAAAAAAAAAAAAAAAAAAAACTAGATAGCATGTTAAAAAGCAGAGACATTACTTTGCCTACAAAGGTCCATATAGTCAAAGCTATAATTTTTCCAGAAGTCATGTATGGATGTGAGATTTGAACCATAAAGAAGGCTGAGTGCTGAAGGACAAATGTTTTCAATCTGTGGTGCTAGAGAAAACTCTTGAGAGTCCCTTGAACAACAAGGAGATGAAACCAGTCAATCCTAAAGGAAATCAACCCTGAAAATTCATTGGACAGACTGATGCTGATGCTGAAGCTCCAATACTTTGGGTATGTAAGGCAAAGAGCCAACTCATTGGAAAAGACCCTGATGCTGAGAAAGAATGAGGGCAGGAGGAGAAGGAGGCAACAGAGAATGAGATGTATGGATGACATCATTGACTCAATGGAAGTGAGTTTGAACAAGCTCTGGGATTTTGTGAGGACAGGAAAGCCTGCCATGCTGCAATCCATGAGGTTGCAGAGTCAAACATGGCTGAGTGACTAACAACAGTCCTACTTGATACCAATAATAACTATATAACACTTAAAATGGAATCAAAAAAGGTTTTTTTCAGTAGGTTTCAATTTTTGTATAAGAAGTAACTGAAGAGCCTGAAGAATAAAGAAAATTTTGCAAAAAAAAAAGGGGGATCATTTTAACCAGTGGACTTGTAGAGCTTTATGGCAATGTTTAGAAGCAGAATGGGTAGAGAGGGGGATAAAAGAACTTTTTTAAACAATAGACGTCAGAGCTTTCTGAAAATGGTTAGAAGCAGAATAGGTAGAAATGGGGATAAAATAACTTGAAAAGTCAAAGTCGCTCAATTGTAACCAATTCTGTGTGACCCTATAGACTGTACAGTCCATGGAATTCTCCAGGCCAGAATACTGGAGTGGGTAGCCCTTCCCTTTCTTTTCCCAAAGGCTATCTTCTAAGCTAGGGATTGAACCCAGGTCTCCCTCATTGCAGGCACATTCTTTACCAACTGAGCTATCAGCGAACTTAACAAAATATAAATGACAAGCAAAAGATACAACCTGACATAGTTACTCTACAATTGTGCACAACGCCTTTTAGTGTCTCAAGATCACCCTTCATTCTTAACTAGTGCCTTTGGTGTACACGTCTCAAACTCAGAGATGGCATAAATATGGCTTTAAGTGGTAAGTATATGATACAGGAATATGATACAGGCAAGAAACAAGTTCAGTACTTTCTCTACTAACCTAAGTCATCAGAAAGATAACAAATGAAAATGTCCATTCTTGATCTGTGTCAACCATAAAAATCAAGGAAAATGAATGCAACACATGAGAGAAAACTCTTGTCTACCACAGCGATCCAAAAGTATAGAGATGGAAACCAAAACAAGAGAGCCAACAATAATCAGTATCTCCAAATGTACAGTGAACAGCTAAAATCAAATGAGGAAGTTATTCATTTTGTTTTGCTACTTGTTCAAGACTTGATTTTCATTTTTCCCACTTTTAGGTCATAGTGTTGCCCATAAAGTTTTTCATTAAATTTTCATCTTGCAGGCAGGTGATAGTCCTCAAACGTTATGAATTAGTTCCGTAATAGGAATCCTTGCTTGAGGCTCTGTCTGCATTTCTGAGTCAGAACATTGTTCAGGATTTCTGCCAGGGAGAATTTTTAGAGGTTGGTGCAGATTCTAGAGTAAGGATTCTTTTCCAGTCTTTTCCCTCCATCCAAACTCTTCCCTTTAGTCTTTTTGTATTTATTTAAACAGTCTTGTTCTTCTGGAATTCAAGCTAAGGAAGAAAACCAAGTAAACAAAGAAACTGACTACCAGAGATGGTATTGCCTATCATGATTTCTTGAAATACAAAGCAATGTTGAGATCAAATCACTCAATTTTAAGGATGTTTACTAAATCTATTAACTGAATTAAATTTATAAGACACTAACTCTCAGTGGCCTGCTGAAATTGTTTTCTATTTAATTTTTAAACTAATTATTCTAATAGCATTATTTTCTTTATATGTTATATACCAAATAAAATTTTCTCCTTAAAACAGTGGATATTAAAAGCAGATAAAATGAAAACATATTTGGGATACTTTTCTGTACTCAATGATGTATTTAGGGCTAACATATTTAAGAAATAGGAATATTGCTTCAGAAGTAGAGAGTAGGCAAAAATCCAAGCAAGATGTGAAATTCAAACTTCAGAAAGCTGGGTTCGGGCCTTAAGAACTATGGCACAAACAAACACAGTAATTTAGAAAATATTCTATCCATTTTCCCTTGATTATCTCAATGTTTTAGACATTGGCCCGACACAGAAGGTGCCTCTGAAACAATCCTGTTTGCTTATGGATTTAAAAGAATTGGGAAATTCAGCATTCCTGGGATGTAGCTACATTTCTCAGAAAACCTATAAATATTTCTCAGATGATATTAAATATATGAAATGACTCCAAACTAATGAAAATTGAATGGGAGCTGGAGATTTTCCCTAAAGCCTAATGTTTAGAATTTTAATCTACCAAATTCAGTCACCCCTAATTAGAAGACTTCAGCACTATGCAGGTATCTATCACCATGATATGACTCTGGGGAGGCCTGTGTGTGTAATTAATCACCACACATACCTGCCGCTTCTTCTTTTCCCTTTTGAAGCTTAGAAGGGAGAGAGATGAGTAGAATTACCATACTGTGTAAACAATTCCACATCTTAGCCATTCAGTTATTTTACTTCCCTAGAAGAACCTTGCTTTAAAAAGTTGTTAATGTTCTTTTTTTTTCATTCTTTTTAGTCTGTACACTCATGTGCATTTAATTCTTCTAGTCCCCAAACTACAGAGCTATTTCACTAGAATAAAGGGCATGGTGGGGAGCGGGCAGTTTCCTGATTGTCTTATGAAGAATATGCTGTTGTATCTCAAAGGACAGACTTCCCCCTTGTGAATCCCCAGTACTTATCCATGAGACACCTGCCTTTTCTTTGGAGATTTCTACCCAAGTACCGAGAGAATCTGACCTTTCTTCACTCATAAGATAACGACAAGACTGCCAAACATGTGCTGCCTCATAATTGCTTTTACAGATCTTTGCCATAAGCTATGATTAAATACTAGGAGAAAGGTCATGAAAAGATAAAACAAAGAAAATGACTTATTTATGGAAATTAATGAATTTAGAATTCTGTAGCACCTATGATAAACCACACATACAGTGAGACAATAAGCATTAATGAACTTTAAATGTAGAAGAATATTTTTCTGATGGGCCATCGACAGTTTGAGTATGAGTAGCACCTTTTGCATATTAAATTCTGATATTTGTACTTTGCTGGACAATAATAAGAAAAAGCGGTGGGAGTTCTCTTTCAGTGTAAAATAATAACGAACTGGTGGCTCAGTTGGTAAAGAATCTGCCTGCAATGCAGCAGACCCAGGTTCAATCCCTGGGTCAGGAAGATCCCCTAGAGAAGCTAGTGGCTACCTACTCTAATATTCTTGCCTGAAGAATCCCATGGACAGAGGCTACAGTCCATGGGGTCACAAAGAGTTGGCCATGACTGAGTGACTAACACTTTCATTTTTCAAGGACTCATTCCTATAGGTCCCATGGGAATTGTATTCTTTCAGTTACTCTGCTCACTTGTGTGTCTCATCCAAAATTTCAAATTCAGAAATTTTCCCACCAAGCAAATCAGAGTAAGCAGAAACAAAATACATCACTGGGCCCAAGGTTCAAAAACCACTGGAAGTATCAGAGTGGACCATAAATATGGTCAGAGTAAAGAAACTACTGGACTTGAAAAAAAATTTGTTTTTGTGGCAGCTCTTCACTGTAGATAAAGCAATGCATCTTAAGGACATGACACTCGATTTTGGGTGCCTTTGATCTGAAGACAAGTCAAGAGGTTCCTTTTAAAGCTCTGAGGGGCAGCTCGTAAATGAGAAAGCTTATATCTGAGAACAGGAACAAAAAGGCCTCTAGTTAAAAAGCTCCAAACTGAATACAGCAAGAGTAAAATGCAAACCAGAAATTGTTCAAAGACACAAGTGATTCTAGCAGAAGCAGAGTAATAGAAACTGGAGTTGTCAGAATTTGGTTTCAAATAACAAAGACACTTAAATGAGCCTTCCTCCTGCAAAGAAAGGCAAAACACAAAATTTTACAAAAGGCCTTTAAAATCACATCATGATTGGATATTCTGCTTCTGCCTATCTGAAGCTAAGTTAATTCCTGAGTTCTTTAAACAGAAGGAAGCATGTCTATGTTACCAAGACTTTGACAGTTGAAGAGAAAAGGGAAAAGTCAAGAAGAAAATGCCAGTCATGCAATCTTAGCAAAATGTATTTTTCCTGGCTCCAGTGCTTTTCAGGGAAGCACATTGTGATGAATCCAAAGTCTTCTCAGACAGGATTTGGGTTACATTCGCAAGAAAAGTTTCCCAATGATATCAAAAATATATATTTAAAAACACAATTAATAGAGCTAATATATTGTGATCTAATGTTTAAAGCAATTTCCCACTCAAATTTTGGGAAAGGATTTAGAGAGGACAATGCCAACAATAGTTTTATATAAGCATTATAAGATTACCAGTTTTTCCTTTCCTGTGATAGAATCAACCACCTTCTTTGTAGAAAAATAATCTACTTATGGTCCCTGGGTTGGGAAGACCCCTGGAGAAGGGAAAGGCTACCCACTCCAGCATTCTGGCCTGGAGAATTCCATGGACTGTGTAGTCCATGGGGTCACAAAGAATCAGACATGACTCAGCGACTTTCACTTTGACTTTATGATTTCTAAGTAAAGGCAGCAACAGAAAGAGAAGAATTAAATAGCAGCAGTTACCAGCAGTGCAAAGGAAGCATATTATGAAGTGAGGCAAAGAAAAGGTCCAATTGTCTGCACCTTTAAAAACAAAAGCTTTGAAAAGGAGAATAATGCATTATCTTGGTTGAAAGATTTTTTTGTAGAGTGCTCATGTTTTGGGTCATCCTTTCATCCAGTAGTGCTGATTCATTGGTTTGAGGAAATGAATAAATTCAATGCCAGGTACAGAGTCACGTTCTTTGTGGGAATTCAGTAAACATTAATCAAGGGAGCTGATGAGAATTTACAAAGAGGAAAAGCTGTATTGTCCACCTATTTGTGACATACAATAAAGATTGCATTAGCCCTGGCATTTAAAATATGGACTACATGTGGCTGTCTTTCTTACTTTGGCAACCCTGTTTCCAAATGGAAGATGACCCCTTTGGCAGATGAATAATTCTATCTTCTATTTCTAATCACATTACCTTGCAAAGTTCCCTTTAAAGAAAAAGGAGATACTCAAGTACCAACAGTTATGTTTATCCAACATTTCAGAGAGATTTAACATCTTCCTACATTATAAAAATGATGTTGCTTAACTCTTCAATACTCAGGTTGCAATAATTGGATCTGAAGATTTAATATGTTCACAGTTACACATTTTGATAATTTGACAGATAAATACTTAGGGAACTTGCTATGAGCCAGGCTATCACAAAAATGAATACCACTTCTTTCAATTATTAAACTTATCATTATTACTTAGCTGGTACATTGCATACTAATGAGGTAGTGGGATGAGGGAAAGAGGTGGGAAGACACAGGTCCCTTAAGAAAGGTGAGAGAAAAAAATAACATCCAGACATCTAGAAGGTACTTTATGATACCTCATTTAACTCAATCTTTAATATTCACCTCACTCCACTGAGATAAGAGGGATTACCTATCTTTTCTATATTTTTCTTTATGTTTCTTTCTTAACACATGAAAAAATTCTTGGCTTAAAGTTCTGTGATTCTCCTAGAAATTAAGCTATGTAACCAGAATTTGAAGCTGTGCCTATTTTACTTCTGATATAGTATACCAGTATAACTATAGTGGTTATAATTTTAACCACATTGCCTTAGGATCTAGAGGGAACACCTCTGCTATCTCATCCCTACTCAACAGTGTTATATCATTCCTAGCTATAAAACACACTAATGGTTTCAGGAACCCATAGCAACAAGTTTGAACTAATGGCCCACTTTGCTCAATGACACAGTCATTTCAAATCCCACTGTTTACCATTGCTTATTGTGGGGAATATTCATCATTTCCAGAAACTGGGCATCCCAGTTAATGCATTATCACCTGAACTCTAATTTCCTTGCCATCTTGGACATCTCTTAATCTGTTCTCATCTTTCATCCCTTTTTTGAAGGCCAAGATTAAGGCACTGTGCCCTTGGAAACTCTGAACCAGTAATTAATAAGCCATAAATCTTAAGTCTTTTACTTATGCTCACCTCCTGACCTTATCTAAAATTTAGCTCTCTGCTGAGGATAATGCTTTGCCTGTATCCCTCAGATCTAGGAAGCAGATAGGAAGTCCTCAATTCTTGAAACTTTTATTTTAAGCACATCACTTTTCTACTATCACATCTAACTGATTCATTTTATCCTACCATAGTTATTTTCATCCTTCATCAGCACCATCTTCCCTGCACTTCCATTTTCACTCAGTTAGTATATACTGAGCCATCATTTAAAAAAAGAAAAAAAAAACTGCATTGAAAATATTAACAACTCTGTTTCCACTCAACTTCTATGAGCTTGAGCAAGCTCTGGGAGTTGGTGATGGACAGGAAAGCCTAGAATACTGCAGTTCATGGGGTCACAAAAAGTCAGACATGACTGAGTGACTGAACTGAACTGAACTCTATCATGCTTTAATGCAGGATCTTCTATCTCTACACCTGCCACAAAACTGCCGGCTGTAGCTGGGGAGAAATATCACAAGCATGGTGATCTGTTTCACTAGTAATTCCTAACTGCAAACAAATAGCAGTACTCCCAAGTAAACCTACTATTTTTTGTTGATATATGTTCTTTATCTTCCAAGTTCTCACCACCTTCCTTTCCCACAACCCTTCACTCTCATGTAATGACTCCATTTTATGCTTCCTTGAAAAATCAAATCTAACTCTGAAAACAAACTATTTTCTCTGCTTATTGCTCTTTAGTCGCTAAGTCATGTCCAACTCTTCATGACCCCATGGACTGTAGCCCACCAAGCTCCTCTGTCCATGGGATTTCCCAGGCAAGAATACTGGAGTGGGTGACCATTTTTGACTCCAGGAGATCTTCTTGATTCAGGGATCGAACCTGTGTCTCTTACCCTGGCAGTGTACAAAAAAAAAAAAAAAAAAAAAATCCATTCTTGATGACACAACCCCTTCAGTGACAGGTCATTTTCTATTTATCTTCATAGAAAAATATTCAAATCATCTTCTACAATTCGTGTCTGATTTTCTTATCTTCTATTTACTTGTTAACCAATTTTAGCTGCACTTCTCTCCTCACAACTAATGTGACTATACTAACCTAGTTGATAAAAAACAACACATTGCCAAACTTACCAATATTTCTTTAGCCTCATCTTACTTGAAATCTCATCAACCTCCCTTCTTTATCAAATGGTTCCTCTCTTGAATTCTTTGAAATCACACATTCCTGACTTTCCTCTCCTCTCTCTTTCCCTCCTTCCTAGGCCCCCTTTTCAGGATATACCTATTTAGACGTGCTCCTGAGGTTAAGCTGGAGGGCTTTTCGTTCTTTTCTATCTACCTTCAACCCAGGTGATTGCATCTAATACCATGACTATAAACAATATTTGTATATGATGAGTGCTCATTTTATATGATCAGATGATTAATCCAATATTTTATTTTACATGTTCAGTTGGACATAAAATCAGTATCTCAAGTTTATCATGTCTGCTGCTGCTAAGTCGCTTCAGTCATGTCTGACTCTGTGCGACCCCATAGACAGCAGCCCACCAGGCTCCGCCATCCCTGGGATTCTCCAGGCAAGAGTACTGGAGTGGGTTGCCATTGCCTTCTTCATTATCATGTCTAGTATGCATTATATCTTATATCCCTTCTAAGTAAATAACATTGTAGAGCTCACAACTTGGGAAATGTTTATTTTTCTCACTCATGTGTTCCTCCTCCAACACATCATCACATGCTTTTAGGAATAATTCAGGGCTTCCCATGGCCCAGTGATCAAGTCTCTGCACTTCCACTGCAGGGGATATGGTTTGATCCCTGGTTGGGGAAGTTCCATATGCCCTGAGGTGCCGCCAAGGAAAAAAAAATAAGGAATAACTCAAATATTTCTATATATGCCAATTTTCCTGCCATGATTTCTGGGCCCCATTAAATCAGTTTTTCATACAGTATTTAGAATGATGGTATTTTTTGTTGTTGTTAGTCACTAAGTTGTGTCCAATTCTTGCTTCCCAGCTTTCTCTGTCCATAGGTTTTCCAGGCAAGAATCCTGGAGTGGGTTGCCATTTCCTTCTCCAAGGGATCTTCCTGACCAACCCAGGGTTTGAACCCATGTCTCCTGCATTTGCAGGCAGATTCTTTACCACTGAGCCACCAAAGCCAGTCAAATAATGCCTCTTTCCAACTATAAAAATTCCTCAGTTACTACAGTTTTTTTAAAGCATAGTATCCAAACTTCTTGCTCCAGCCTTTAGGCCTACCAGCTGTCTCACCTGATTCTGAATTCTTCTCATTCACCATCCTACAGTCGTAAGACTCTTGTTCCTCTTCCTTGTTTCAGGACCTACCTCTTGCCCTTTCCATTCTTTCCTTGCACTGTTTCTTAGGGACCTGGCAGTACTGATTCTTGTGTGTTTCTTGTCTCTTAGCTCATGTCTCATCCATAGAGAAGCTCTTCATTTTCATACACTGTAAAAGACTTACCCAGGATTCCATCACATTGTCTTGTTTATTCATTTTATTGCAAACTATGTTGTAATATTATTTTAATTTTCCATTTAACTTTAAATTCAGTAAGAAAAAGGGTCTTGTCTATTCTGACAAGATGAGACCTAAAGCTTTCTTGCCCAGAACAGTCACTTGCACACAGTAGGAGCTTAAGAATGATTTGTTAAATTAGAGGATGAGTCCATGGATGTGTCATATTCCAGGGTTATCAGTAAGAGAACTATAAATGCTAGGAAAAAAGAGACTGTGGTGCCCAAAATTCAAAAGCTTATTATAATTTTCATATAAATTAACTTTTACAAGTGTGATAATGAAGATGTTGCTATTTCTAGCATATCAACAGAGACAGCTAATCGTTCAGAATGTGGGCAAGATGAGCCTCAGAAGTGAGACCTGAAAGGTCCAAAAGAACTATGTTTTTTACTTCAGAAATTATAACTTTTAAAATTTCATCTTCATACCATTTTTGGAAACATCTCATGTTTCTTAAAAAAGTAGCTGGAGCCACATTCTGTACACTAAATCTATGTTTTGACTTAATCACATAGTACATATGACAGAGGTGGGAATAGTTACATCAATGGACTTTCTATTTTATTATAGGGTTTTTTAATATGAGTCCATTTCAGAGATGCTACTAGCGTTTAGCTCTAAATTAATTACTCCCCCTTTATTGTTTTATAGATTTACTCCTTTCTTGGTGTCCAAAACCTTTAAATTCTGTTTCCACTTTGAAAATAATGAATAATTATAGAGAATGGGTGGAAGGTTTGTTAAGACAGTGTTCAGTGAAAAGATATTTAGAAATACATGGGTACACTTCACAATGATTACCCTTCATATCCCAAAAGTATAAGTGCAGGTATATTGATTAATCTAGAATCTGCAGGTGCCCAATGATGATCCTTCTTCAATTAAAGAGTTTTTAGAAGACAGGTCTTCGTGGATCTCTCATGTTTCTGCCTATCTTGCTAACAAGGCAGTAGCTGCCCTTCCAGACTCTTTTCAAGGATGTCTATAGGAAATAACCTTGGGAAATAGACATAGCACTTCCCTCTGAAGCACTAAGAAAAAAATCGAAATTGCCCATGCTTGGAGTTGCTCTTTTGTAACATATTCCTTTGCAGTTATCATCAGGCCCTCTTTTCATTACCATGTGAGGATGCAGTTTGGCAGCTGATGAACAGTGATGAAATTGTAGTTACTGCTACTGCTCTGTGGAGAAGGGAATGGCAACCCACCCCAGTACTCTTGCCTGGAAAATCCCATGGATGGAGGAGCCTGGTAGGCTACAGTCCATGGGGTCGCAAAGAGTCAAACGACTGAGCGACTTCACTTTCACTTTTCACTTTCATGCATTGGAGAAGGAAATGCAATCCACTCCAGTGTTCTTGCCTTGAGAATCCCAGGGACAGAGGAGCCTGGTGGGCTGCTGTCTATGGGGTCTCACAGAGTTGGGCATGACTAAAGCGACTTAGCAGCAGCAGCAGCTACTGCTATGAGTTATCAACTCTCTTTGCTCTTTAGCCTGGGAGTTATGAGCCTTCTACCAGCATCTATATAGTGATGGCAGACTAAATTGCTTGTGAATAGGTTAAAATTTCAGATCCTTCATAGTTCTTGATAGTCATAATTTTTTATATAGTAGTCTGTAGCCTCATCAATGACTTTTGTTTCCTATGTGACATTATGTGTTTATCTCTTGTTATTAACTATTTTCATATATCTGTTTACATATTAACTATTTGCATACATCTGTTTACATACATATATCACTATATGTATTGTATAAACTAAATTCCATTAAAGTGAAATTCTACTGTACTGTGCAAATATCTTCCACTTTCTATTTTCTTTATGTCTTTTAAAAATTAACCTTGACCTTTTTTTTATTTGCTCTATTCTTGAAAAGATGTAAAAATAAACATCTGTGTTTTGAATTAAGTTTAGCAATTATTGTTTTGGAGATATGTTCCAACAAGAATACTGAAGTGTTTGCTCTGATAAAAATCACATTGGGGAAATTTGAGCATTTTCTGTACAAAATATTGTAATTTGAGAGCTTTTGTGCATTTAGTCCGGAAGAACCTCAGAATGAGTTATTTACTGAAAAAAAGTCAGTCTCTGTTACATAGCAAACTGACTAGGAAACACATAAAATGCAATAATACCACAAAGACTAGCTTTTCCTCCTAGCTGTGTTTTCTTGTGTAAATATTTCAACTTCTCTCAGTGACAGTTTAGAGCAGGTAGATTTAGAACCCCATTTGTAATCCTTTTAACTACATTCTTGCCAATGATATGTTTTCCTTTGCCTTACTGTCCCACCCTAAAAATCAATCCATACATCTGGCTTTTTTGAATCTGAACTAATAAGCAATTGCAAATAAAATCACATAATCATGCAGACATGTGCTCCTCTGTATGTATAGACTATCATCTCTAGAAGTCATTTAATACTTCCTGGAAATTCTTTATATTTCCAAGGCTTCTTTCTAACACGTTATCCAGCTACTTCAAACCTCTATTTCCCTTCTCAAACCTTCCTTTCCTTCTTCTTTTCACATCCTGATAACGATAACCTCTTCTAGCCTCCTAAACCTGAACCTAGAAGCAGGTTTTTCAGCACCCGCATCTTCTGGTTCCATTCCTTTTGCCCAGGCTCAACTCTCCTCAGTAGCTTCGGTTTCCATCTTCTCCTGCTTCTCAGAACTATCATACTATTGACTTCCTCTCTTTTATTATATTTTACTTTTTTAGTACCAATGCCTTCTATATTTTTATTTTATTGCTGCTGTAACAAATTACAGATTTAGTGGTTTAGAACAAGACAAACTTATTTCAGAAATTGATCTTTAAGGGCTAAAATCAACGTGTCAGTAGAGCTCCGTTCCTCATGGAGGCTTCCAAAGGGAATCTGTTTCCTTGCCTTTTCCAAATTCTACAGGATACCTTGAGTTCTCCCTTTGTGGACCCCATAAATCAATCATGCTTCCAATCTCTGTTTCCAACCTCTTACTTTTTCTTTGACAGGAGCCTTCTTCTTAGAAGAACCCTTGTAGGGTTGAGCCCACCCAGAAAATCCAGGAATATCTTTCCAACTCAAAATACTAAACTTAATCACACCTGCAAAGTCACTTTTGCTATGTAAGTTAACACATTCACAGGTTTCAGGATGAGAGCATAAATATCTTTGGGGAACCATTATTTTATCTACCATACTTTCCTATCACTACTACTTGATGTTCATTCCTTTCCTATTCTTACGCCTTAACCCTACTTTGTGGTCATCTCATTTCTGACTACTTCAGAGCCAATATTGAGTTGTCTGCATAATTTTTTTCCTATTCTATCCCTATACACACACACACACACACACATTCTATGGAAACCAATTATATTAATTCCATTTATGAATTTTTAATTGCAAAATACTTTTAAGTTCTTACCTTACTTGACTTTTCAGCAACATATATATCACTGACAACACACTGATTCTTGAATATATTTCTGTAGGCTTCTATGACACATAATTTTCTGGTTTTGCATCTATGACTTATTCTTTTTAAATTTACTTTCAATATCTTTTTCTGCTTAATATTTACAAGATAGTTTTTCTCTGGGTTTTGTTCTTAGCTTTAATCTCTACTTACTGTACACAGTCTCTCTAACTTATATCAAAAACTCTTATCATTTCAAATTCTTTGTTTTTTAATTTTTATTGGAGTATCAGTTCAGTTCAGTTCAGTTGCTCAGTCGTGTCCAACTCTTTGCGAGCCCATGAATTGCAGCATGCCAGGCCTCCCTGTCCATCACCAACTCCTGGAGTTCACTCAAACTCACGTCCATCAAGTCAGTGATGCCATCCAGCCATCTCATCCTCTGTTGTCCCCTTCTCCTCCTGCCCCAAATCCCTCCCAGCATCAGAGTCTTTTCCAATGAGTCAACACTTCCATGAGGTGGCCAAAGTATTGGAGTTTCAGCTTCAGCATCAGTCCTTCCAATGAACACCCAGGACTGATTTCCTTTAGGATGGACTGGTTGGATCTCCTTGCAGTCCAAGGGACTCTCAAGGGTCTTCTCCAATACCACAGTTCAAAAGCATCAATTCTTCGGCACTCAGCCTTCTTCACAGTCCAACTCTCACATCCATACATGACCACAGGAAAAACCATAGCCTTGACTAGACGAACCTTTGTTGGCAAAGTAATGTCTCTGCTTTTGAATATGCTATCTAAATTGGTCATAACTTTCCTTCCAAGGAGTAAGCGTCTTTTAATTTCATGACTGCAATCATATAGTTGATTTATAATGTTGTATTAGTTTCAGGTGTACAGCAAAGTGAATAAGTTATACATATACATGTATCCACTCTTTTTTTAGATGATTTCCCCATATAGGGAAGTGACCCCTATATGGGAAATGACCCCTATATGGGAAATGACCCCTATATGGGAAATGACCCCATTTAGGTCATTACAGAGTATTAAGTAGAGCTCCCTGTGCTATAAAGTAGTTCCTTATTAGTTATCTATTTTATACATAGTACTGTGTATATGTCAATCCAAATCTCCCAATTTATCCCTCCCCATTTACCCCCTGGTAACCACAAGTTTGTTTTCTACATCTGTGACTGTATTTCTGTTTTCCAAATAAGTTCTTTTGTACTGCTTTTGTATTCCACATATAAGCCATATCATATGATATTTGGCTTTCTCTGACTTACTTCACTTAGTATGACAATCTCCAGGTCCATCCATGTTGCTGCAAATGACATTATTTGTTCTTTTTATGGCTGAGTAGTATTCATTGTATATATTTAGTATGTACAACATCTTCTTTATCCATTCCTCTTTTGTGGACATGTAGGCTTTCTATAAATACCAATGATTTTCTAGCTTCTATTTGTAGTGTAGATCTCATTTTTATTTCCTAACATACAACTAATTACTGTAATTTTCAATGAGGTGGTAAAACACTTTATGCTCAAATCTTTTCTTTTTTGCCTTTTTTTTTCCCAAAAGAAATGCATGCAAATGTTAAAACTGTATACTTAATATGAATATGTGGCAACAAATAAAACATAGTTATTATATATTTATGCTGGTCAGGTTTATACATCTACCATAATTCAGAGAGACACTAGCATTTTGGGTTTTACCTCTGTAAGTATTGAAGAAAAGGGAATATTTTTCAAATCAGAGCACCATTATAGCATTCCTCATTGACAAATCTCTTTTTTTTCTTTTACAGGAATGACCTTTTATAGTTAAACAAATATTATTATTATTCTGAAAAAGCAAGTAATTTGCTAGGTTTACTATGCATAGGGTTTACTATGATAAGACCAAAAGAAGTGAAAAATTGGAGATCAATTTTCCTGTCTTACTATGATTACCAGAACAGTTCTTATTTGTTCTGTGTAAATAGAAGACAATGGTGGAAATGATATTAGAGTAAAAGTCTAAGGGAGAGATATATCCTAAGGTGTATTTTTTTTTGGTAAATGAAATAGCAGTATGGTACGTGATGCTAGAAAGGATTGAAAAATTAGCTTCTGGAAATGTTGAAAGTGGATCAGAGTGGGAAATACTTCTCCACCATATAAATTTGTCCTAATGTTTATCATTATCAAGTTCATCAGAGCTATTGGGTAGTAGGGTGAGCCTGAACTGGTTTACAGCACTGCTCAATTATCTGGACGTTATTATCCTTCATTAAATGTGGATCATCATTGTCTTGAAGCAAAATTTACATAGAATCTACTATGCTCAAGATGCTAAGATGATAAGAGAATTGAAACAGATAAACATCTTAATTTGATTAATTAAAAAAATTTAACTGTATTTCAAATTGTATTAAAGAAGAGCCCAGGACCCTCTTCTTTGTTATGCAAATGAAAGTATGTCTTTGCTTTTCTAAGACTCCTCATTTTTCTTTCCACAAATTGATTCTGCCCTATGTTCATCTAGCTGCATTAACCTAAGAGCATTTCCCATATATTTAAAGAAATGAACAGGAAGGTTAAGTTATATAAAACTTACAAACCCTATGAGAGTTAGGGAACTTATGATAAATGATGAAACATAAAATCAATTATAAAATAAGGCAATTGAAAGTCCAAGAAAATTGTGTGATCATGACTAGCACCCAGGAAGAAAGAATCTGTATGCTGGGCACAGATGTGGCATCAGCACAAAAGACAGATGTTTTCCCTAGCACTATTATATAACCTTATTTGGGTACAGCTGGGGGGACATTGTCAGTCAGATCCAGACAGTGTTCATTAGAGAAGCAGTGACAAGTGATAACAGAAACTCATTTTTCCCTTCCAAGAACTATCTGCTAAAGCAGAGTTGTCAGTCAGCCTTTGGGAATCTTTGCCCATGTGCAGATGTTACTATTCTCCTAGTGCATAATCAGATCTGTCATTAACACCTCCACAGTCTTCTATATTTGAGCAGAGAAGAGAGTGTTTTCCTCTTATGGGCGAATCGAAGTGTTTTGCTATGCCCTAGTCAAAAATAAAATGGAAATTATTTCTGGGATCTCATTTATGTTTTATATGATCTTGGGTGAAAATTTAGGTTCCTTCTCAATATTATGGTAAGTTTTCCAATTTAGCTGAATATTTCCCTGCCTTAAAAACTGGAGGGCTAATTAAGAAGGTAATAGACCTTTCCTCACCCTGTGTTCACTAAATTACCTTTGACTATAAAATCTCACTATTTGCTGAATGTTTTCCCTCAAAGTATAAAAAAAAGAAAGCGAAGAAAGTCATCTCAAAGACCTATTCATTTTTTCAGCTTGTTCTGGTTTTGCTAGTTAGAGATGGAATGATTAATTAACTTATGGTTAAATGTTGATTTCCTGTTCTGAAGAGCAAGGATAATGTGTTATTAATAATAAATAACATAAATTGTTAGACACAGAATAGGCACTCAGGATATACAGAATCTAAAAGATACATAACCAGGGCATATCATGATAAACATGACATAATTTTTATCCCCTAGATGATAAAAGAAATCATCACCAAGAGATAGCCCTTCTTTTGGGCACACTGTAGACTGCACTCCCAATACCCGTATTTGAGTTAGGTGTGTCCAGATGACTTACTTCATTTATGAAATGTGGACAGAGGTGTTGTTTTACCTTTTGCATGGAACCCTGAAGAACCAGTGCATCATGTCTTGGTACTTTATTCTCTATTAATTGCCATAACAATCCTGAAAGAATGAGATAGGGCCTCTGTCAGCCCTGTGGACCTGCAGTTAACAGAGCCTCCTACCAACCCACATCAAACATCTGGTATGAATGCAGAATAAACACTTAATATTTTTAGCCATGAGGTTTAGGGATTATTTGCTACTGCAGAGTAACCTAGCTACCCTGACTTACATGAAGTAAGATCAAAACTGAATTTGAAAGAATGAATAAGAGTTAATTAGAAACATGGAAAGGAGGAGTGTTTAAACAAAACAGGGTATCAAAAGTAAAGAACAGGCAGATTTCAAAGTCTGTCATTCGGGGATAAAACACAAAATTAGTAACTTGGGTTTGATAAAATCAGCAGAGAAATCTCCTCAAAAAATAGGTTTTTTTTTTTTACCACATATTGAAGACCTGAGCAGAACTGGTGGAGTTGCTGAGGGAATATAGGATGAAGGAAATGTCAAGCATATGTTGGATAGAATGAGATTCTACTTTTCCTGGAGAGCATATGCTCCTTGGAAATCTCTGCTTTACTCGTGTGATTCCTTTCCATTGCCCATGGCAATTACAATCTGTGAAAATTCCTCACATTCAGCTTTTGACCTCTTAGACAATCTTCAGGTTTTTGCCTTGGTGCCTTTTATAATCTACAGGTATTTTAAAAACTGCACAGGAAAATTAAGCCAGAAAAAAATTTACAGATGTTAAGAGCTTAGTGAAATTAATGGTCTAGTCCCAATTGCAAAGCACTTCAAATGAGGAATAAAGTTGAAGTGTAAACAAACAGAAGTTATATCATATCACACTTATTTAATATTAATATATACACTTTTGAGGCTTCCTTGGTGGCTCAGTGGTAAAGAATCCTCCTGGAATGCAGGAAACGCAGGAGACACAGGTTTGATTCCTGGGTCAGGTTGGCAAGATGCTCTGGAGGAGGGCATCGTAATCCACTCCAGTATTCTTGCTGGGAAAATCCTATGGACAGAGGAGCCTGGTGGGTCAGGGTCCATGGGGTCACAAAGATTCAGACACCACTGAGCACATATCACTCTGGAGGAGGGCATCGTAATCCACTCCAGTATTCTTGCTGGGAAAATCCCATGGACAGAGGAACCTGGTGGGTCAGGGTCCCTGGGGTCACAAAGAGTCAGACATGACTAAGCACACATCCATACACTTTGAATATTGAATAGAGATGTTGTTTTTTCCTAGTTAAAGCTTTATGTAAAATGTAAAAGAATGATTCTTGAAAATGTTGATGGATAAAACAGAAGGATACATTGTTCTCTTTCAGTAGGTCAATCCAAGTACAGCATAACTTACAGTACTTAAGTGCTGGTAGAATTTTACGGCAGTTTAGGGTTAGATAACCTGCGTCTTGATTATGTGGAGATTCTCAGTGTGTTATCTGGGTTCTGAGTTTATACCTTCATTGAGCGTGAACAAGGAAGGGCTCCTGCTCAAATCCCTTTGGCCCAGAGTTCTTTGCATAGCATCTGTTACAGTAGATTTCACGCCACACTCGGCACATCAGAAACAATTTTGTGCCCGAGCTTTCCAGTTCCAATTACCTTCTCAGCAGCATATATAAAATACCCATCTCTGGAACACTTCTCATCATCTCCCTATTTATGAGTATTTCTAGATGTGCTGGGATTGGTTGTGGTCCTCTAAGTTTGGATGCCCAGTCTCTCACTACCATCCATCTAGAGCATGCCACTGCCCCTGCTGCACCTCAGCTTTCTGACCCATTCTTCTTTCCATAGCAGGATTTGCAGTGGGTCTTTGATCAGGAAATTCAGCAGGCCTGCTATGGAAATTTCTCCTATGGAATAATGAATAGAAAGCAGTGGTGGAAGCTTCTCCCAACTTCTTATGCAGGATTCATGATGCTCCTACAAGCCCCAGCTTATTTCCACTCCCTGGACCAGCTTTTGGAGTTGGAGGGAGGGCCGTGCAAATGCGTGCCCCACCTCCACAGGAAGTTGGGCAGAGGGAAGTGATGGAGCTGTGGGTGTTATGGAGCCAGGAGAGTTTTTACAAGTTTGTGTGTATTGCATGTAATGAAACCTTTAGAGTTGCTATGAAATCTTTCTCTAACAGAATTTATGTTTTTCTGAATAATCTTATATTATCTTAATAATGATGAATTTACATACTCAATTGCTAAATATTGGTCCTTAAAAAAGCACCTATTATTTTCAAATTCATTAATGTTATTTGAAATTGTTCTTCCTTAAGAACTACATTTATTCTTAATACTATGCCTGTTCAATTCTTCTTCAGATTCTTTAAAATATAATAACTCTCTTGGGAAAATAAAACAGTCCAAACAAAATGTGCAAACTAATTTAATTGAAAGTGAAAGTGTTAGTCTCTCAGTCGTGTCCAACCCTTAGCCCATCAGGCTCCTCTGTCCAAGGAATTCTCCAGGCAATAATACTGGAGTGGGTAGCACTTCCCTTCTCCAGGGAATCTTCCTGACCCAGGAATCGAACTCAGGTCTCCTGTGTTGCAGGCAGATTCTTTACTATATGAGCCACCAGGGAAACCCAATTTGGTTATCAGTCTTCAAAATAACAGTGAAATTTCACTGACTATTTGGTTGTTGTATAATTAGTATGGAAATAAATGGACTATAAATAATCAGGCTTGTGGAGTATAAATCTAAACCTGTCAGGCTTAGCTAGTTAGAAACTGCTTTTGTGTGTATGTGTTTTCATTAGTCATAAAATGTCTGCAGAACTGCTTCCATGTCACTTTTAAGTAGCTGAACTTTCTATATGCATATCCCCTGGGGATATTGGAAATAGAACCCCCCCAAAAATTAAGTACCAGATTGTCTAGAAGCATAAACACAAGGGGTAAAATTTTACCTTTAGCTATATTAATGCAAATCTTGTCACAGTCATGAATATATTATTTTTAATCTTCTGGGTCTGAGATTGCCATATCAGAATTTAGCCCATTTATCCTATGGATATAACACATTACATATGTACCAGAGAACTCATCTTCTTTTGATTTCTTTTTATTGGTATTACAAAATAGAGCCAGCTTATTTTCTTATAGAATCTGAGAACAATCTCCAACCCTGAAACAGTAAGGGACCATCATTCCCATGTAAACTAGAGTGGTGCTTGACATTGCTAATCCTGGCAGACTCCCCCTCCAGAGTTATCACACAAAACAAGTTGATTGAATTGATCAATGAATTCAGCCAATCACTGATTGATTCCATGAAGCAATCATACCTCCACGATGATGAGTTTTTCAACCTTGATAAAGTTGCATGTTAGTATTGTATAGACATAGTTCAGATTTCCCAGACTTTACTTAGGGCCCATTTTTATTTGGTTACATTTCCCATTAATGTGTAGCTGAATAGTGTGTGTGTGTGTGTGTATGTGTGTAGAAGGGGGGCAGGACTTTGTAGTCCTTAGATATCGTGCATTATATTGCACTATTATGTATACTTACTCTATCCACTCAAAATTCAGAATCTATAGATAAAAACTAAACATGATAGGCAAGAAAATGTAATGGTTTGGGATTTCCATTTAAAATGGAAACACACCGAGAGAATATGAACCCGTCTTCATTAATATTTTAGTTTATATTCACATTGCTGACTTACCTATCAGAAATATTCTTTGTTCCTGTCATTTATTTTATTCGTTTTCATGCACTCCACAGCATAATTGCAGATGGACCTCCTGGGATGGTGAGATGTTCTGTATATACACACTAGACAACCTATAAACGACAGTGAATTTACTTGTCTAGGAGTTGACCTGGAAGGAGCAAGATTATGAATCATAATAATCAAAGTGTTGGGTCCCCATGCATAAATATAATGAATACTTACTGAGTAGTTACATTAGCAAAGCACAATCCATGTTTTACATGAATTACTTTCATTTAATCATCTCAACAGTCTTATAAGATATGCACTGTTTACTGTTGTTGTTCACTCAGTTGTGTCTGACTCTTTGCAGCTCCATGAACTGCAGCACGTCAAGCTTCCCTGTCCTTCACAATCTCCTTGAGTTTTCTCAGACTCATGTCCGTTGAGTCAGTGATGCCATCCAACCATCTCATCCTCTGTCACCCCCTTCTCCTTTTGCGCTCAATCTTTCCCAGCATCAGGGTCTTTTCCAGTGGGTCAGCTCTTCACATCAGATGGCCAGAGTATTGGAGCTTCAGCTTCAGCATCAGTCCTTTCAATAAATATTCAAGGTTGATTTCCTTTAGGATTGACTGTTTTGATCTCCTTGCAGTCCAAGGGACTCTCAAAAGTCTTCTCCAGCACCACAGTTCAAAAGCATCAATTCTACAGTGCTCAGCCTTCATTATGGTCCAACTTTCACATCCATACGTGACTAATGGAAAAACCATAGTTTTGACTACATGTACCTTTGTCAACAAAGGGATGTCTCTGCCCTCTAATACACTCTCTAGGTTTGTTATAGCTATTCTTCCAAGGAGCAAGCATCTTTTAATTTCATGGCTGCAGTCACAGTCCACCTTGATTTTAGAGCCCAATAAAATGAAATCAGACACTGTTTCCACATTTCCCTCATTGTTATTGCCCATTATTTGTACATGAGGAAAGTAAGTCTTGGAATGCTTAAGTCATTACTCACAACTGCTTAACTTGTATTCTTTATTTTTCAATTTTATTGAGAAGTAATTGATATACATAATGATATAAGTTTAAGGTGTACAACATGATGGTTTGACTTACATATATTGAGAAATGATCACAATAATAGGTTTAGTTAACCTTTATTTCATTTAAACACGATAAAAGAAAACAATTCTCCTTGCAATGTTTAATGTGTGTTTTTAAGCAACATGCTATAACAATGTGGGATTTCTGTTTCAAAATGTATGAGTTCCTTGAACAGGAAGACTATATAGTTATGTAATTACCGATATAAAAATCAAAGCAAGCCTTTATTCTCTTTTTAACACTCAAAATTCTCCAAGCCAGGCTTCAGCAATATGTGAACCGTGAACTTCCTGATGTTCAAGCTGGTTTTTAGAAAAGGCAGAGGAACCAGATTAAATTGCCAACATCTGCTGGATCATGGAAAAAGCAAGAGAGTTCCAGAAAAACATCTATTTCTGCTTTATTGACTATGCCAAAGCCTTTGACTGTGTGGATCACAATAAGCTGTGGAAAATTCTGAAAGAGATGGGAATACCAGAGCACCTGATCTGCCTCTTGAGAAATCTGTATGCAAATCAGGAAGCAACAATTAGAACTGGACATGGAACAACAGACTGGTTCCAAATAGGAAAAGGAGTTCGTCAAGGCTGTATATTATCACCCTGCTTATTTAACTTATATGCAGAGTACATCATGAGAAACGCTGGGCTGGAAGAAGCACAAGCTGGAATCAAGATTGCCGGGAGAAATATCAATAACCTCAGATATGCAGATGACACCACCCTTATAGCTGAAAGGGAAGAGGAACTAAAAAGCCTTTTGATGAAAGTGAAGGTGGAGAATGAAAAAGTTGGTTTAAAGTTCAACATTCAGAAAACGAAGATCATGGCATCTGGTCCCATCACTTCATGGGAAATAGGTGGGGAAACAGTGAAAACAGTATCAGACTTTATTTTTCTGGGCTCCAAAATCACTGCAGATGGTGACTGCAGCCATGAAATTAAAAGACGCTTACTCCTTGGAAGGAAAGTTATGACCAACCTAGATAGCGTATTCAAAAGCAGAGACATTACTTTGCCATCAAAGGTTCGTCTAGTCAAGATATGGTTTTTCCTGTGGTCATGTATGGATGTGAGAGTTGGACTGTGAAGATGGCTGAGCGCCGAAGAATTGATGCTTTTGAACTGTGGTGTTGGAGAAGACTCTTGAGAGTCCCTTGGACTGCAAGGAGATCCAACCAGTCCATTCTGAAGGAGATGAGCCCTGGGATTTCTTTGGAAGGAATGATGCTAAAGCTGAAACTCCAGAACTTTGGCCACCTCATGTGAAGAGTTGACTCATTGGAAAAGACTGATGCTGGGAGGGATTTGGGGCAGGAGGAGAAGGGGACAACAGAGGATGAGATGGCTGGATGGCATCACTGACTCAATGGACATGAGTCTGGGTGAACTCTGGGAGTTGGTGATGGACAGGGAGGCCTGGCATGCTGTGATTCATGGGGTCTCAAAGAGTCGGACACGACTGAGTGACTGAACTGAACTGAACTGAACTGACATGTAAAAGTGAAAAATGGATGTCTCAGTGTTGTCAACCATGCATTTTTTGTTGCAAGATTCATAGGATGAATATAATACCATGATCAAAAAGTGGAAGGGGAATGCTGTGGAGAAAGACTGAAAGAGGACTAGCAGTATTTCCTAGGCTTATCACATGACCGCACTTGAAATCTCAGATAATAGACTGTTTAAAGAATCAGAGCTAATAGGGCAGTTCATTTCTTTACATAAGGTGTTCTTATTCTTCTCAGATATAAATTAGCCCAATCATATTAAATATCACACAGTGTATGTAGAGCTGGGTAATGATCTCCATCAAATAATGAGTGCAGAGGGTTCACTTCACTCAGAGTGCCTCTGTTCCAGCTGTTTCTACTTATCTTAATTTTCCTAATTGGGTTACAATTAGGCTGTGATTGAGACATTAACATGGGAATTGGAGCTTTTCAACAAAAGGGCTTACTTCTTTTATTGTTTTGTGGTTCTCAACTTTCAGAGGCCTATTTCTTGCTACATGTTAATCAAAAAAATATTACAAAATATTTAAGACAAGCTTATGGCACACAAAGAATAACCTATTTACATCTGTATAGAACAAGCAATTTGACAGTAAGAAAAACACTATTCAGGAATTTTTTTCAATTTTGACTAGGGCATGAGATATTTATTTTAAAACTATTATTTTTGTTTCTGATGTCATCCCCAGGTCTGACTTTGATTACTCAAAGGAAAGCTATCCGGTGGACAAGCTTTAGATTGGAATGGTAAAAGTCAAGTCTAAGCCCTTGCTATTCAGAGTATGATCCTTGGATCAAGAGCATCAGTTTCACCAGGGAGCTTGTTGGAAATTCAGCATCTCAAACTTGGTTGATTTTAATCCTATTGAAACAGAATCTGCATTTTAACAAGATCCCTGAGTAATTGATATGCATATTAAAGTTTGAGAAATTCTGTTAGAGCCTGATTATAGCAACAAATTAAAGGCAATTCCAAATTTAAAAAATTATCTCATCATGCATTCTGATCAAATATAAGAAACTATGAAATCTCAACTAGTAGATTAGTGACAATTAAGTTTAACTTTTTAATAGCATCACTACTTTAGAATTTAGAGAATAAGTTAAAAGATTTTAAAAGCATTATCTGAGAAAAGTATAGGGGCAGAGTTGAGTTGGAAACTGTTGGTTCTTTTGGTTGTTCTCTATGGAATCTAGACAGGCTAATATTTTTCTCTGTGGGTCAGGGCTGCTGAAACTTTAGGCTCCACAACCAGTGGAAAGTGTTTCATTCCATTCATAAATCTCCCCACTATGTTTTCTTATTCATTTTAGTAATTGTGGACCTCTTATTACTTCTCTTTACCCACTTAAATGCACTCTGTCATTTAAAACTTTTGTAATATGCTTTCAGGACTTCCCTGGTAGTCCAGCGGTTTAGACTCTGAGCTTCTACTGCAGGGGTTGCAAGTTTGACCCCTAGTTAGGGAATGAAGATCCCACATGCCATGCCTCTCAGTCAAAAAACAAGTGTGTTTTCAAAATTCCTGTTTAGAAGAGCAGATTCCTAAGGAATGCTGTGTTGCTATTTATTAGAGGGTAATCTATTGCCGGCCATTGGTGTCAAGGTGACTTAGCTGAGATTTTTGCAGTTCCTGTGAAAAGCAGGACACCCTTGTTAAGCTTTTCATTCTGTTGGTGATCACTATTATCTTTTCTTCATTTGTTGCTTTGGTGTCCTGAGATTTGAGAATGTTATCCACTAGTTTTATCTGTACTTCAATTACTGGACTACCCAGTTCCTGGTTGAGGTGGAATTTTACCATTTCTGTAACTAGTTTGATAGGCCGGATAAGGCAATGGCACCCCACTCCAGTACTCTTGCCTGGAAAATCCCATGGACGGAGGAGCCTGGTGGGCTGCAGTCCATGGGGTTGCTAAGAGTCGGACACGACTGAGTGATTTCACTTTCACTTTTCACTTTCATGCATTGGAGAAGGAAATGGCAACCCACTCCAGTGTTCTTACCTGGAGAATCCCAGGGACAGGGGGAGCCTGGTGGGCTGCCGTCTCTGGGGTCACACAGAGTCAGACATGACTGAAGCGACTTACCAGCAGCAGCAGTAACAGGTTTGATAGCCAGGACTGGTACTATTTGGAGCAAGTCATTGGAGGACAGTTTACCCAGGCTTCAAAAATTATCTCTGCTGCAATTTGCCATGTACTTCATCTTATCAACATTATATATAATCAATATTCAGAATATCTATATGCCCCAGCCTCTCTTTTATCTTCCTTCACTTTCATCATCAACTATTAACCTTTTCAAGAACTTGAGGAAAGGTGCAGGCCTTTGCTGCTTCATAATTGTTACAGGACCTGAATACATGTCCTGATCTGTGGCTGTATTCTGAGATAATGAAGGGATTGCTATCTTTGCCTTCTGCTCCCCTACTAAGCATTGATTAAGGCAGCAAACACTGGTTCCTTGTACCTGGACAAGTATGTCCTTCTTTATTTTACATGGTCTCTTCATTGGAAAAAGTTTATATATTCGTGGTCAGCTCAGTCACTTTCCAAGTATTCATATAGATGCTCACAAGACATTTCTCCCAGGGAATTTCTGTGGCCTTCTATAATTTTTACCACCTGAGTACCATTTTCTGACTGAAGTTCTCCTTTGTGTGTTTGTATCTCATTTTGCTGGACATGTGCCTTTGTGGATTACCTGTGTAACTCTTCTTTAAAGCGTCCCCTCCCTGATAGCTTTGTTCTTTTCACTGTGGGAACTCTATTCATAGTGACTCTGGATGAGGTGTTTCTACTCCTCATTCTTGGTGCTATCAGCCACCCATCTGGTCCTCATATTATTTTCTGTTACTTACAACAATAAACCTTAAATAACTCAGGAACATACATGTCTTCATTCTCTTTACTTCCCTAAAATAATTTTGAAAAACATGGCAAAAATTTAAAATTAAACTGAGGTGATGAATTTATGGATTTTTGGCTTATTATATTTACTTTAAGATTTGAATTATTTCATGGTGATGATAGTTTTAAAATATAATTTTTCCAAATAGTTTTAAATATTAAAAATGAAGGAAAATGCAGAATTCCTATGAACAACTTTGTCAAGCTCTTGTATGGCTATGCTATTATTGACTCGGGCAAAGCAACAATGCCAGGAAAGTTTAAGCTTTGAGTAAGCCACTTGCCATGTGGTTCCCCAAAACACAAATCTTGGTCCCTACAAACCAGGTGCTTATTAATTTTGATCTCAAAATGGCCTTTCTTGCTCAATAACTACTAATCCTCCAACTCAATTCTAATTCTCTTCTCTCTAAACAATTCATATTATTTGTATTTTTAATGTTTCCTACCACCAGAATGAGAAGAGTTGACTCATTGGAAAAGACTGTGATGCTGGGAGGGACTGGGGGCAGGAAGAGAAGGGGACAACAGAGGATGAGATGGCTGGATGGCATCACTGACTCAATGGGCATGAGTTTGAGTGAACTCCGGGAGTTGGTGATGGACAGGGAGGCCTGGCGTGCTGCAATTCATGGGGTTGCAAAGAGTCACACACGACTGAGCGACTGAGCTGAACCACCAGAATATAACTTCCATGAAGGCACACAATACATCCAGTACCTATAATAGTGCCTACAACATAGTGAGCACTAAGTAAATGCTTGATGAATGGATAGATCAGCAAGAGAATTGATGTCAGGTAATATGCTTTTGGGGCTTCCCAGGTGGTGCTAGTGGTAAAGAATCTACCTGGCGATGCAGGAGATGCAGGACTGCAGTTTTGGTGCCTGGGTTTGGAAGATCCCCTGGAGTAGGAAATGGCAATCCACTCTAGTACTCTTGCCTGGAAAATTCTGTGGGCAGAGAAGCCTGGCAGGCTACAGTGCATGGGATCACAAAGAGCTGGACACGACTGAGTGACTGAGCACACACATGCATGAATATGCTCTTATACTCTTAGAGTGTCTTGATGTGTGATAGCTGGGCCCTTACAGGGTCTCTTTTCTTGATATCTTTCACATTGTATGCTCTACAAATTCTTGACACATAGATTCAAACTGATGAACCTATAGATAGCTAAAATGCATAGGAATATCTATTAAGATTTACTACCACCAGGAATAGAAATTGTGAATTACCACAATGATCCAAGATCATCTGTATCCTGAATATTGTGGACCCTGGGTCAATGTAAAACATGTTAGGATTTTTTATTTCTCATAGCCACTCCACTATGAGTAAGCTGAAAGAAATTGGAATTTCCTCAAGATCTATAATAACCAGAAGAAAAGTAAATAAGTTTGATGTTCCTTACATACCTCATTGGTGGAAACTAATACCAGAAAGGGAGGAAAAGAAATGGAAAACACTCAAAACACTCATTGAAGTAGTAAGCTGGCCTTCAGATAGCAGAGAAAGATGAAGAGCATTGTGATAAAGAGCTGCTTCAGAAGGCCATGTTTCTGATTCATTTTCATACTTTGAATGCATCTTTTAAACAAGGATTTAAGGAAGGTGTCTTTACTTAATATGTGTGGAGAAAGCTGCCTCTGGTCTATAATGAGTTTCTTTCAATGAAGTGTGATACTTCACATGGGTTATCCCAACTTGTGTTAAAATTATAGAAGAGATGCATGTCAGGCCAGAGCAAATGTAAATGGCTCTACCACTCCAGTGCCATCATGTAATGATGTGTTATGTCTTAAAATGAAAAGAAGGATATTTTAATTCAACTATTAAAACAAATGGAAAAGTACAAGACAACTTGGTATATTGTCAGTTATGTTTTTCCTCAATCTTAGAATAAAAATATGTTTTCTTTTCAGTTTTGCTCAAGAAATACTGTGGACCCTCAATGACCCAGAAGCCTACCACAGTAAGTGCATTTGTCTGTAAAGTTGAGATCAAGAGCAAATAAAGTCTCCAATGTTTAAAAGCAAGGAACAGACAGCTTTACCTTTGAAGCACATTGTGTTATTTGGATACGGCAAGGGAAAATGGAAAAGTAAGAAGCTGTGAACATAGTCTGGAAAGACATTTTCTCTACCTGGCCTACATAATTGCTATAGAGATTATTCATTTGCCATTAGCAGGCATTTTGTTTCCTCAGTATCATGATTTGGCCTATGTCTTTTTTTTTTTCTTTTTGTAAAATTAAGAGTTGAATTTTAGGCCAATGTGTTCTAACCTGTGCAGATTCCCTTCCACCCCCAAGAACTATTTTAAGTTCCTATATGGATAGTATACCCTCTTAAACTACAAGCTCCACAGATGGGGAATTGAGTGCAATGGAAAACTGAGATTCCTACTACTGCTCTAGCCCCAGTGAGAGCATCCTTTTGTGTTTTAACAATTAATATTTTACCTTTACATATCATTCCTGGAATTTGTGAGATTGTTTTCTATTTTGACATGAATCCACTTGGAATTGCCAAAAGACGGACATTTTATTGGACATCTACAATTTTGTATAAATTAGATTCTTCTTCCTCTTCCCCTTTCTCTCCTCTGCTCTCTCTCTCCCACTGTTATTTACTCTCCTTTTCTCCTCTCCTTCTTTCTGTTTTCTTTTCTTAGCCTACCTATTGCTTTCAGAATGGGAAAAGCACAAAGGCCCTCACTCTTTTTGCAAATATTTATCTCTCTGGTCAAAAGAACCCTGAATCTAAAGTCTGTTTACTTTTAGCCAAATGTGCAATTTTTTCCCCCTATGAGATTCTGTGTTCCATTAGTAGATTCAAGGCTGGATGTCAACTGATGGGTCTTAATTCTCCCTCAATAAGCTTGATTACTGGTTCTGCCTCTTTGTTTTCTCTTTGGAGAAATGAAGAAACTACCAGTCATGTGTAAGATACAGTTATCTTTCAGCTGCAGTTGATCAACTCTGTGCTTATCTCCAGGAATCCCTGGAAGTCTGGTATGGACATTTGATAAGAATGAAAATGTGCTAGTTATTGATAAAGGGCAGTTTACCGTTTGAATCTCTCATACAGGTGCCTAGTGCCAAATTCTCTACATTATTTGGAGATGAAATGGTTCAATCTACAGAGCCTGGTCTTAGCTATGTAACCAGTAGGGTGTAAAAAAAAAAAAAAAAATAGCATTGTAAAGTTTTGAGTGAGCAACTCTGAAAACAAGATGCCTTAGATATGTCTTGTTGGCTTATAGTCTAAAGACAGAAGACATCTGCAATTGAGAAAGGAATTGCAGATGTTCTGCAATGGGCTGCACCTGGAAATGTTAGACCTTCTATGGTGGTACATTCTTTTTCCTGCTGTACTATGCTCTTTGTGTTTTTTTTAAAGCTTTTTGTTGGTACATCCTATGCAGGCTTGTGAGTCCTCTCAATCATCTGGCCCTTTGTAATGGATGCAATTGATCTTTTTTCAGATATAATTGAGAGGTCACTTCAGATAATGTATTATTACTTTTATTTTCTTCCTTGCACTAACTCTGACTAGAGTAAAGCATTTATTTGTAAAATGAAACACAGAATAGTAATAAAAGATTTGTTCCTATTTCCAAAGCTTTTCAGGATGTGAAACATTTTAGAAAAATGTTAGATTATAAAATAAGGGGGTGAGACTCCAAGGAATTTTAGAGGAAAAATCACTGGGAAGTGGTGTTTGACATCTATTTCAATTCAGTGTAACAGATTTTTTGGCTGTATCTCACTGGGTTAGTCGATGTTTACTTAGTGTCATTATTATTGTCTTCAAAAATATGCAAATAAGACCTTTTAAATGAATTAGCCAGTAGATGTTCCACAGACAATAATTCAAGATCACATTTTAGGGATAGTGAATTTAGAGTCTATAAGTGCCTGTTTGACTTTGGTTCACTAAAATTTTGCAATAAATTTAAGAAAAATATACTATTTAAGGCAGGCTTACTTATAGTTATTTTAAAAGCATTGTTATTAAGTTTCAAAATAATGCTTAATTTTATTGTTTATTCCCATGGTATCCACAGAATTTTTGTCAGATGTCCTTAAAAAACATAATACCTGAAAGATGCATATTAGCATCTGAAAGCCTCAATAATATTTATGAGATGAATATTAAAAGATATTCCTTGTATTGGTGATTACCGTGAATAGAAGGGAACCTTATGACTTTCATGCCAGTTTTCAAACTTCCCTGTAATTTTTTTAAATGCCTATATATAATACATTTTCATAACACACACATATTAGTTTCTTAGTGCTGTGTTTACAAACTAGGTAACAAACAGAGAAATGCTAATAAAAGTATTTACTACTTTACTTCTTCCAAGTATTTTAAATTATAATCATGAATGTCTTTTAGAAAACCTATATCATATGCATTCACATTAAAGCTGAATCAATATCATTCATTTAGGAAACATCTCTAGCACCCACGTTTCAGGACACAAAGGTTTTAACATATCTTTTTCAGTTTACACTGCCTTCTCCACCCATTTTCCCTCCCTAAGATTGCCAGAATAGAAATATCTGTATTTTTCTTTTGATAAGAACTTTGTTATACCCTATTTTCTTAGATAATACTGCAGAATTTTCAAAGTGATTCTCAGCTATGCTTCCCTAATCTCTCCAGCTGGCAACCCACTCCAGTGTTCTTGCCTGGAGAATCCCAGGGACGGGGGAGCCTGGTGGGCTGCTGTCTACGGGGTCGCACAGAGTCGGACACGACTGAAGTGACTTAGCAGCAAACTATATTTAAGGAGAATTGAATTGAATTTTTTTTTTGCCTTTGAAATCAACTTTACATTTAAATATACTCCAAAGAAATTCAAAAACAGAGAGACTCAGCTGTGACAACCCAGTTTCTGATAATAAACAGGCTTTACTCCTTTCCTAAGTGAGCATCTCAGATGTAGTTTGACTGATTTATCACTAGAAAAAAAAAATGGAAAAAATTTTTTCTCATCTCCATTACATTCTTGTTTTTGCCAAACTTGTATGTTGAATGTCAAATACATTCAAGGATAAGATTTATTTATCATTGTAAATTGGTGATATCTAATGAGAATACACAGGCTTCCCTTGTGGCTCAGCTGGTAAAGAATCCACCTGGAATGCGGGAGACATGGGTTTGATCCCTGGGTTGGGAAATTCCCCTGAAGAAAGGAAAGGTTATCCACTCTAATATTCTGGCCTGGAAAATTCCATGGACTGTATAGCCCATGGGGTCACAAAGAGTCGGACACGACTGAGCGACTTTCACTTTCATAACGAGAATAGGAGCAAATGTTTCCCTTTAAAATAAAAGAAATTGTAATCAGTATATTTCTTATTTCTTCCTTCCTTCCTTCCTTTATTTCTTCTCTCTTTTGCTTTGCTGGCCCTTAGCTGTGACCTGTGGGGTATTATCATGTGGGATCTTTTGTTACCACGCACGGACTCTCCAGTTGTGGCACAGGGGCTCCAGAGCATGCAAGGTCAGCAGTTGTAGCACACAGCTCTTTTTTTTTTTTTTTTTTTTTAAACTTTACATAATTGTATTAGTTTTGCCAAATATCAAAATGAATCCGCCACAGGTATACATGTGTTCCCCATCCTGAACCCTCCTCCCTCCTCCCTCCCCATTCCATCCCTCTGGGTCATCCCAGTGCACCAGCCCCAAGCATCCAGTATCGTGCATCGAACCTGGACTGGCAACTCGTTTCATACATGATATTTTACATGTTTCAATGCCATTCTCCCAAATCTTCCCACCCTCTCCCTCTCTCACAGAGTCCATAAGACTGTTCTATACATCAGTGTCTCTTTTGCTGTCTCGTACACAGGGTTATTGTTACCATCTTTCTAAATTCCATATATATGCGTTAGTATACTGTATTGGTGTTTTTCTTTCTGGCTTACTTCACTCTGTATAATAGGCTCCAGTTTCATCCACCTCATTAGAACTGATTCAAATGTGTTCTTTTTAATGGCTCAGTAATACTCCATTGTGTATATGTACCACCGCTTTCTTATCCATTCATCTGCTGATGGACATCTAGGTTGCTTCCATGTCCTGGCTATTATAAACAGTGCTGCGATGAACATTGGGGTACACGTGTCTCTTTCCCTTCTGGTTTCCTCAGTGTGTATGCCCAGCAGTGGGATTGCTGGATCATAAGGCAGTTCTATTTCCAGTTTTTTAAGGAATCTCCACACTGTTCTCCATAGTGGCTGTACTAGTTTGCATTCCCACCAACAGTGTAAGAGGGTCCCTTTTCTCCACACCCTCTCCAGCATTTATTACTTGTAGACTTTTGGATCGCAGCCATTCTGACTGGTGTGAAATGGTACCTCATAGTGGTTTTGATTTGCATTTCTCTGATAATGAGTGATGTTGAGCATCTTTTCATGTGTTTGTTAGCCATCTGTATGTCTGCTTTGGAGAAATGTCTATTTAGTTCTTTGGCCCATTTTTTGATTGGGTCATTTATTTTTCTGGAGTTGAGCTGTAGGAGTTGCGTGTATATTCTTGAGATTAGTTGTTTGTGAGTTGCTTCATTTGCTATTATCTTCTCCCATTCTGAAGGCTGTCTTTTCACCTTGCTAATAGTTTCCTTTGATGTGCAGAAGCTTTTAAGGTTAATTAGGTCCCATTTGTTTATTTTTGCTTTCATTTCCAATATTCTTGGAGGTGGGTCATAGAGGATCCTGCTGTGATGTATGTCAGAGAGTGTTTTGCCTATGTTCTCCTCTAGGAGTTTTATAGTTTCTGGTCTTACGTTGAGATCTTTAATCCATTTTGAGTTTATTTTTGTGTATGGTGTTAGAAAGTGTTCTAGTTTCATTCTTTTACAAGTGGTTGACCAGATTTCCCAGCACCACTTGTTAAAGAGATTGTCTTTAATCCATTGTATATTCTTGCCTCCTTTGTCAAAGATAAGGTGTCCATATGTGCATGGATTTATCTCTGGGCTTTCTATTTTGTTCCATTGATCTATATTTCTGTCTTTGTGCCAGTACCATACTGTCTTGATAACTGTGGCTTTGTAGTAGAGCCTGAAGTCAGGCAGGTTGATTCCTCCAGTTCCATTCTTCTTTCTCAAGATCGCTTTGGCTATTCGAGGTTTATTGTATTTCCATACAAATTGTGAAATTATTTGTTCTAGCTCTGTGAAGAATGCTGTTGGTAGCTTGATAGGGATTGCACTGAACAAGACAAGGGTGCCCACTTTCACCATTACTATTCAACATAGTTTTGGAAGTTTTGGCCACAGCAATCAGAGCAGAAAAAGAAATAAAAGGAATCCAAATTGGAAAAGAAGAAGTAAAGCTCTCACTGTTTGCAGATGACATGATCCTCTACATAGAAAACCCTAAAGACTCCACCAGAAAATTACTAGAACTAATCAATGACTATAGTAAAGTTGCAGGATATAAAATCAACACCCAGAAATCCCTTGCATTCCTATACACTAATAATGAGAAAACAGAAAGAGAAATTAAGGAAACAATTCCATTCACCATTGCAACGGAAAGAATAAAATACTTAGGAATATATCTACCTAAAGAAACTAAAGACCTATATATAGAAAACTATAAAACACTGGTGAAAGAAATCAAAGAGGACACTAACAGATGGAGAAATATACCATGTTCATGGATTGGAAGAATCAATATAGTGAAAATGAGTATACTACCCAAAGCAATCTATAGATTCAATGCAATCCCTATCAAGCTACCAACAGCATTCTTCACAGAGCTAGAACAAATAATTTCACAATTTGTATGGAAATACAAAAAACCTCGAATAGCCAAAGTGATCTTGAGAAAGAAGAATGGAACTGGAGGAATCAACCTACCTGACTTCAGGCTCTACACACAGCTCTTTAGTTGTGTCTCATGGACTCTAGATCATGTGGAATCTTAGTTGCTCTACAGCATGTGGAATCTTCCTTCCCTGACCCCGGATCGAACCTGCACCCCTTGCATTGCAAGGCAGAGTCTTAACCACTGAACTACCAAGGAGGTCCCTGTCAATACACTATTTAGAAGCTTGAGGTAAACAAAGACTGAGGTGGGAAAGACCAGATGTTTAACGCTGTAACCTAAGGAACAAAGAATAAAAGTATTCCTCTTATCTAATTAAAAAAGAAACAGAAAGGAAAGCTTGAAAATAATCTAAAGACATGATTTTTTTTTAATTTTATTTTATTTTTAAACTTTACAATATTGTATTAGTTTTGCCAAATATAAACAAAGCAAACCAATCTAGTATTTTTTACTTCAGCTATAAATAGACAAGCTAAAAGGGATATGTCATAACACAGACATTAATATTTGAGATCTCTAATATCCTGAACATGAAAAGTGATATACATATTAATAGTTTGTTCAATATATTGTCGAATTTTAGTTGAGTGTGTATGGATTTGATGACTTTAAAAGTCCTTCCAGCTCCATGAGTTGCTGAGTCTCTCAAGGATCACCTTCCACTGTTTGACATAATTATACCTGCAAAACAGCCTTTCATCATATATAATAAAAACAGGCTTAAAAAAATGAGATGGAGATAGGAATGTTTAATCTAATTTCATTTTACAGATTAGAACAAAAGGACTAAGTTTTTGTAGTGTTGGTTTTTTTTTTTTTTCCATAAAACAGTAACTTTATTTTTAAGATAAAACCCATCATTAGATATCTTTCTTTCTACATCTCAGTGGTTTTGTGTAGCTTTGAGCAATATGCAATATGTTCTCCTTTCCTTGAGGTTGTCTGATATAAGTGAATTTGTGGTGGCATAAATATATTAAAGAGAACCATGTTGCGCTGTTAAAAAAACGCTAACATCAATACTTCCCTATAAGGAGAGGGTAAATAAAAGAGAAGTTTATCTTATGTTAGGTATACATTGTCCTCTTTACACATCCCACTGCATGAAAAACTAAGCATAAGCATTTTTCCAATAGCCGTGTTTAATAGAAATATAACACAGAGAAAGCAAATAATGGATGAATTTTAGGTGTTTGGTACACAGACATATAGAAATATATAAGGTCATTATATATTTGCAAACAAAGAACAAGATCCTTGAGGTCTAGTGCTTTTTAATTTACTTTAAATATCCACCACCACATGATTTAAAAATTATCATTTCCCATGTTTATTTCTGATATACCAAATTCATGTTGAAGATACTCACCAGACAAAGGAGGATATCTGGAATAGTTCATGCTACACCTATGATAATGATATTGTTATCAACTATCCCCTTAAAAATCTCCCTCAATAGATCTATACAAATAATCAAGGGCTAAAACTTTATATCAGGATTATTTGATGTATAATACTGAAACAAAAAAATTCTTTAATATAAAATATATTCAATAACATAAAAGCTAAACTGGACACTACCAGCTTAGTTTTTATGTTCAGTTCAGTTCAGTTTAGTCACTCAGTTGTATCCGACTCTTTGAGACCCCATGGATCGCAGCACGCCAGGCCTCCCTGTCCATCACCAATTCCTGGAGGTCACTCAAACAGACATCCATCGAGTCGGTGAAGCCATCCAGCATCTCATCCTCTGTTGTCCCCTTTTCCTCCTGCCACAAATCCCTCCCAGCATCAGAGTCTTTTCCAATGAGTCAACTCTTTGCATGAGGTGGCCAAAGTACTGGAGTTTCAGCTTTAGCATCATTCCTTCCAAAGAATACCCAGGGTTGATATCCTTTAGAATGAACTGATTGGATCTCCTTGCAGTCTAAGGGACTCTCAAGAGTATTTCCCAACACCACAGTTCAAAAGCATCAATTCTTCGGCAATCAGCTTTCTTCACAGTTCAACTCTCACATCCATACATGACCATTGGAAAAACCATAGCCTTGATTAGACGAACCTTTGTTGGCAAATGTCTCTGCTTTTCAATATGCTATCTAGGTTGGTCATAACTTTCCTTCCAAGGAGTGAGCATCTTTTAATTTCATGGCTGCAGTCACCATCTGCAGTGATTTTGGAGCCCCCCAAAATAAAGTCTGACACTGTTTCCACTGCTTCCCCATCTATTTCCCATGAAGTGATGGGACCAGATGCCATGATCTTCATTTTCTGAATGTTGAGCTTTAAGCCAACCTTTTCACTCTCGTCTTTCACTTTCTTCAAGAGGCTTTTTAGTTCCTCTTCCCTTTCTGCCATAAGGGTGGTATCATCTGCATATCTGAGGTTATTGATATTTCTCCTGGTAATCTTGATTCCAGCTTGCACTTCTTCCAGCCCAGTGTTTCTCATGATGTACTCTGCATAGAAGTTAAATAAGCAGGGTGACAGTATACAGCCTTGACATACTCCTTTTCCTATTTGGAACCAGTCTGTTGTTCCATGTCCAGTTCTAACTGTTGCTTCCTGACTTGCATATAGGTTTCTCAAGAGGCAGGTCAGGTGGTCTGGTATTCCCATCTCTTTCAGAATTTCCCACAGTTTATTGTGATCCACACAGTCAAAGGCTTTGGCATAGTCAATAAAGCAGAAATAGATCTTTTTCTGGAACTCTCTTGCTTTTTTGATCATCCAGCGGATGTTGGCAATTTGATCTCTGGTTCCTCTGCCTTTTCTAAAACCAGTTTGAACATCTGGAAGTTCACGGTTCACTTACTGCTGAAGTTTGGCTTGGAGAATTTTGAGCATTACTTTACTATTGTGTGAGATGAGTGCAATTGTGTGGTAGTTTGAGCATTCTTTGACATTGCCTTTCTTTGGGATTGCAAGGAAAACTGACCTTTGCCAACAAAGGTCCGTCTAGTCAAGGCTATGATTTTTCCAGTAGTCATGTATGGATGTGAGAGTTGGACTGTGAAGAAAGCTGAGCGCCAAAGAATTGATATTTTTGAACTGTGGTGTTGGAGAATACTCTTGAGACTCCCTTGGACTGTAAGGAGATCCAATCAGTCCATTCTAAAGGAGATCAGTTCTGGGTGTTCTTTGGAAGGACTGATGCTAAAGCTGAAACTCCAGTACTTTGGCCACCTTATGCGAAGAGTTGACTCATTGGAAAAGACTCTGATGCTGGGAGGGATTGGGGGCAGGAAGAGAAGGGGATGACAGAGGATGAGATGGCTGGATGGCATCACCGACTCGATGGACATGAGTTTTAGTGAACTCCAGGAGTTGGTGATGGACAGGGAGGCCTGGGGTGCTACAATTCACGGAGTCGCAAAAAGTCGGACATGACTGAGCAACTGAACTGAATTGAACTAAAGGTTACCCACTGAGAATTTCATAGAATTAGGACTTAAAATGAAATAAAAATAAAACTTAAAATATTCTGAGCTACTGAGCTACTCTGCTGTACTGTATCTCTAATGAAATAAGGATAATTTTTGAAGGCAAAAGCATCATTTCTGATTTTTTTTTTTTGCAGTTAATTTGCCCTTAGTAATACATTTAAAATCTTGGAATATTTTACTTCATTTTATTAGTTTTCTATTGGGCTATGCTGCTAAGTCACCTCAGTCGTGTCCGACTCTGTTTGACCCCATAGAGGGCAGCCCACTAGGCTCCTCTATCCCTGGGATTCTCCAGGCAAGAATACTGGAGTGGGTTGCCATTTCCTTCTCCAATGCATGAAAGTGAAAAGTGAAAGTGAGGTCGCTCAGTCGTGCCCAACTCTTAGCGACCCCATGGACTGGAGCCTACCAGGCTCCTCCATCCATGGGATTTTCCAGGCAAGAGTACTGGAGTGGGGTGCCATTGCCTTCTCCGCTATTGGGCTATAACATATTTATATATATATTTAAAATCTTATTTCTGAGCCCAGAAGTCTGATATAGGTTCACTGAGCTAAAATCCAACTGGCAGGGCTGCATTCCTTTCTGGAGGCCCTAGGAGAGAATTTACATTTTTGTCTTTTCCAGCTTCTAGAGGCTGCTCTTGATTCTTGATGTAGCTCCTTTTCATCTTCAAAGCCGGTAATGGCCAGTTGAGTTTTTCTCTTGATACTGTCTCTCAAATTCAATTCTCCTACCTTCCTCTTCCCCATTTATGAACCCTTGTGATTACACTGGGCCCACCAAATAATCCATGATAATCTCTTTAAAATCAGCAGATTAGCAACCATAATTTCATCTGTAACTCAAATTCCTTCTTGCCATATAACATAACATATTCACAGGTTCAAAAGATTAGAACCTATATATCTTTGTGTATTAGTGGCTCAGTCTTAACCAACTCTTTACAACCCCACAGACTGTAGCCTGCCAGGATCCTCTGTCCGTGGAATTCTCCAGGCAGGAATACTGGAGTGGGTTGCCATGCCCTTCTCCAGGGGATCTTCCTGACCCAGGGATTGAACCTGGGTCTCCTGCATTGCAGGCAGATTCTTCACTATTTGATCTATAGATATCTTTGGGAGATCATTATTCTGCCTTCTTATGTACCCCTCTTCTTATGTACTATATGGGTATTTTGTACCTGTATGTGTGTATGTACATGTGTGTGCCAAATATCATCACAATATAATGGGAAATTTAATTATCCATTTAAATGACTGTACCTTAGACATTTTTGTTCACTAGTCTAAAATTTAGAAAGTGTTATCTTATTGCCATTGATGAGTTATTTTTGTTTGTTTGTTTTTGGAAATTCCCATTTTGTCAATAAATTAAAGTGAGACAATGTGAGGACTGCAATTAAGGCTCCCTACAGGATTGGGAAAATAATGCTTGACATGGACAACCTTTCTAAGTATCTGCAGGTTGTGGTTTGTAGCCAGTAGAGGCTTATCTACTCTTTGGAACTCTTTGGAACCATACTGGTAAAAATTTTTAAGTCTGTGAAAATGTCTGTTTGAAACCTTTGATAATGTCTGTTATTATCTGGGGTCATTTGCTTACATTCACTTTGCTGTTTTAACTTGTTTCATGAAAAGCAAAGGGAAATTAAAAGATAAAATTCTGTGTTAAATTTATTTAAACAACCACATATGCTTGTTTTGTCTTCAAAGTATTGGATTTAAACATGAGAAAGAGCACTCATTTTATTGGTATACTTTGTATATAATATTTAAAAATGGAAGAAACTCCTCCTAAATATTTATAGAGTAACTTGAATCATGCTCAAATGTTTGCTCTCTTTTTAAATCATACCTTATAATTCAAAATTTACATAGTCCAATAATTCTCAGCAGTAAGAGAATATTTATTACAAAGCTAGAAAATCTTATTTTCACTATATTAACTTATTCCTGAGGGCACTTTTCTTTAGGATTCAAGTCCTTTCTTGGAAATAATAACATAGAGATGCAGGCCTGAAGACCGAAATACACAAGCAATGTCTATATGCAAACAAACATGGAGCATAAAATAATCACTGTGAACATCTGTGTGTATGACTCACATGATGATTCTATGGAAAAGTACAAAAAGGAGTTGTAGCAATAATTTAGCCTGAGTCCATGAATTAGAAGCACATAAATGCAAGAAGCATTTTTTCTCAACTTAAAAAAAAAAACTACTCCCTCTTAAGAAACCTTTCTAGACATACTATTCTTGTTGTTCACACCTTTTTGTCTACGGAATTTTAATACCATAGATTTACTGTGTGTCTGTTTATATATGGTGCCCCTTTGGAGAACCACAAACTATTATATCTAAGATGCCACCTCCCAAAGAAACAATTGGCCACATATTCAAGACAAAATCATCTGCATTGAAAATGCATAACACAGAGTGGCAGCAAGGAAGCTCACCAGGTTGTTATTCAAAACTGTGCATTTTACTGACAGGAAGCTGAGACACAGGGAAGGAAACTGATTTGCCTAAAATAATGCATACTTAATTGGTGTTAAAACAAAAGAAGTATGAGGCTTAGAACTTAGTCAATTTGTTTTTCTATATACCTAATATTGACCAAAATAAGAACCATTGGAAAGAAAAAACCCATAGTACCTGCATGGTGACTAAGTGATGATGTAACTCTTGGACCCTCAAAGTTACATCTTAGTCTGATATTTTAATATAAACAGAATGTAACATATGAAAGTTCAAAAGCTATGCATTACTTATATGATAATTTATAATAGAAAAAAGTCCTATGAGAAGAGCTCTGCAATGGAGACTTAAACATTGCAATACAAGGCAAGGCTTGTTTAAAGGTCAATCACTGGTATACTCTTGGTATTTTCCTTGGGTTAGAGCTTGTTCAACAAAGTAAGGAGTTCACAACTGTCAGATGCTGGCATTTCAAAAGGTAAAAGGTGGCTTCATGAAATAAGACAAAAATCTTTTTGTATAATATTGTATTAAATATCATCTAGAAAGAGTGTTAAATTTTTTCTTTCTGTTTATAAAAATTTATCTCCTTTCTTAGAGTAGCACAAATAAAAATAATAGTCATGATCAGAAAGTAAAACTGCCATCAAGTCCTGGTAAGTAAGTAAGTAAAGTCGTTCAGTCGTGTTTGACTCTTTGAGACCCCATAGATGGTAGCCTACCAGGCTCCTCTGTCCATGGGATTTACCAGGCAAGAGTACTGGAGTGGGTTGCGATTTCCTTCTCTACAAGTCCTGGTAGTCCTGATCTAAATGATTACAAAGATTTAGTAGAATATTGTTAAATTCAGAGCACTAAACAATGTACTGTGATTAAATTCCACCATTTAGAGAGAAAAAAACAAGCCATGTTCCTTGGTCATAGGGAGATATGGTTTCTGACAGGTAACTACATATATTCCTAGTTGGAAGCACTAGACCTCTAATTAAAACTAGCAGGATTCTCTTAGTCCAATAAATAATTTTTAAATTGCTTCATTCTACATGATTGACTTTTAATGCATTCCCAGAAGTATTAGAAATAGCTGTTGCAAAGTAATACAAAGAATGTGCAACTCACAGGGAAAACATAGTAGCTATAGTAGAGGGAGATATATAACTAATATAACTAAAGCATGTATTTAAACTTTGAAGACACGAATAAGTAGTTATGTCCTTGTCTTGACCCATGTGTTTGAACATGATAACATTTATTTCCCTTGAAATCACGCTTTATCCCATTCACCTACCCTAAATTTGTCTCAAGGTCAGTAAACTCAGGTAAACTGCTCTTCAATTTCATTCATATAGATTTCCTAGGACCTTGTCACTTTTTTATTAGCCTTACCCCCAAATCAATTTTGAATTTTGCCTGGTCCCTGACTCCTGGTTTATATTCCATTGTGATTTTCCTCTACCCTTCACAGGCTGCACCCTTAAACCTAGTAAATTATTGTCTTAATATTTTATTCCTATATATCAACTAGAATATAACACTTAATTCTCAGATCCTGGCACCATATCTCCCAAGCAGACATCATTGGCTGGTGCCCTAGCTGAGAGCACTCTATAGAAATCAGATAATTTATTTTATCATGTTTTCTTTTATTCATCACAAAAATATCTGTTGAGCATTTCAATAGTCAGGGAACTCTGCTAGGCTTGGAGATACAGTGGTGAAGAGAAATGATTGCTTTTTAATTCATGGATATTCCATTCTATTTAAGGAGACAAATCTAAAAAATAATAGCCTAACTGCACAGTTAATGATTCCATTATAATTTTGATAAATACTACAAATAAGCTCACAGAGCATTTGTAACTAGAAACTTGTCTATGCTGATAAGTCAGGGAAGATGTCACTGTATGAATGATATTTCATCTGAGGCTCAAAAAATGTGGTTTTCTTTTCAAAGAATAAGGAGAGAAACAAGAGTGAGTGAAAAGCACAAAGGACCTACAACAACTAGGCGGCTCATTAGCAGAAGTGTGAGAAAACCAGTGTGGTAGAAAGTAAGGGATGAATCGAGATGAATAAATGCATCAGTCATGGAGATAGATGCCAGATTATGCAGGACAATTCCAAGCATTTTTTAATTTTACCAGAGGATCTCTCTCCTGGATGGTGGGGATGGCTGTGTAGAGGCCTCTCTCTGTCTCTTGATTGTTTTGTGAGCAGTCAAATCAGGTTCTTTGGGAATGACATGAATATTGAATGGAAGTCAAATGGAGGATAGCATTGTACCATCGGGTTTGAAGGCCTGTCTTTTGGAAAACTCCCTTCTAGGTAGGGGGGGCCACCACTTTCATGCATCTTTAAGAGTTTCCACTATTTCCTGGCCACCATTGTTTGTAACGATAGTGACTTCTCAAATATTTGTTTCCATGTATGTAATGTGTCATTTTTCTCGGGCCACGTTCAAGACTTTTTCTTTACATTTGATTTTCAGCAGTTTGACTATGATATACCTCTGTGTGGTTTACTTTCATCTGTGTTCTGATTGGGGTTCACTAAGACTCGTAAGGGCTTTCCTTCTGGATCAGTGATAAAGAATCTGCCTGCCAATGCAGAAGATGTGGGTTCGATCCCTGGGTTGGAAAGATACCCTGGAGAGGGAAATGGCAACACACTTCAGTATTCTTGCCTGGAAAATTCCATGGACAGAGGAACCTGGTGGGCTACAGTCCATGGGGTGTCAAAGAGTTGGACACAACTGAGCAACTGAACAACAACAATTTTATCATGAGAGTTTTGAGAAGGCATGAATGTCTATAAGGTTATGAAATGACTTGATTATATTTAGGCTTTATAGACTATGGATAATGAATTGAGAGTTGTAAAAAGCAGCTAGCTAAAATCAGATCAAAGGATAAAATCAACAATGAAAAGGCAATCTAAGGGCTAGGAGAAAGTTTTTGCAAATCTTTATCTATAAAGAGTTAATATCTGGAACTTCTATAACTCAACAAAAAAGTGAAATGAAATAATCCTATTAAGAAACAAACAAAGAAATAGACAATTCTCCAAAGATGGTACACAAATGAAAAAAGTATATGAAAATGTGTTTACCATCATTAATCATCAGAGAAATATAAGGCAACACAATTATGAGAAACCACTTCCCACCCATTAGGATGGCTACTATTAAAAATAAATGAAATAAGTCCTAGTGAAGATATAGAGAAATTTAAATACTTGTGCTCTATTGGTGGGAATAAATGCAAAATGGTACAACTGCTAGGGAAAACAGTATGGAGGTTCTAAAAAAAAAAAAAAAAAAAAAGAACTGCAATGTGATCCAGCAATCCTCCTGCTGGGTATAAATACAAAATAATCCAAGGCAGGTCTTGAAAAGATATTTGTATTCCCACATTCGTAGCAGCACTGTTCATAATAAGATGTTGAAACACCACAAATGTCCATCAATGATGAACGAATAAATAAAACATAGTATATACATGCAATTGATTATTCAGTTTTAGGAAAGAAGAAATCTGTCACATGCTTCAACATTGATGAACCTGAAGGACATTAGGCTGAGTGAAATATGCCAATCACAAAAGGCATATACTATATGATTCCATTTATATAAGGTATATAAAGTGGTCAAATGCATAGAAACAGAAAGTAAAATGGTAGTTACTAGGGTCTCAGGGGAATGAGGAAAAAGGGATTTGTTGTTTAAAGGCTATCGAGTTTCAGATTGCAAGTTGAAAAAGTTCTGAAGATCTGTTTTGTATCACTGTGAATATACTTAACACTACTGAAATGTATGCTTAAAAATGGTTAAGATTATAAGCTTTATGTTATGTTTTTTTAACCATTATAATAAGTTATTTAGGAGCTATTGCTACAGTTCAAGAAAAAAGTGGATGATAGTTTGGATTAAAATGATAGCAAATTGAGATCAATAAAAAAGGTAAATTTAATGGATATTTAGAAAGCCATATTAGATTAAATATATAGAATAAGGAAGAGGAAATAGCCTAAACAATTATTGAGATTTTTTTAAATTATAAAACTATATCTATGCTGTATTCTGTTTGAGATACAGACAGTAGGGAAAGTCATGGAAATAGATGAGAGCATTGAAAATGCAAGAAGCTGAGAGTAGATAAAGAAGAAAGACATAAAGAGAATATACAGCTTAACCTATCTCCAGAGTTTATAGGTCAAATCAAGGGAAATGAGTTAACAAAAAAGTTTGAGAAGTGGAATTTTAGTAGGTGTACACTCAATCAATTAACCATTCAAACTTGTATTTACTGATTCTTTCTTTTAACCTGTTAATATAACAAAAAGAGATTACATAAGGAAAGAATTCCCCCAAAATCTAATCTCAAATAAAAACTACATAGTTTCAACTAATGCTTTCTTTGTTTTGATTTATGTAAAATATGTTGATACATAGATTAGGATGAAATTCTAAAGCAAGCAACTAATTTTCAACTTTATAATCATATGCAAATCTATATATATTTTAAATCCATCTGTATATTTTTAATTTTTAAAAATTTGAAGAAACAAAAATTAAACCCTTTTCCACACTGGAATTAGAAACTTCAGCCATGATGAATGTAAAAACAAAAGATAACAATAAAATATCCTTATTTATAGTGACACACAAATAAACTTTGTTTCAACAACTGAGAAAAATTGGATCTTATATTTGTATTTACATCAGATAGCATATTAAATATGCTTGGGTTTCAAATTTTTAATTTAGTGCAGAAAGAGTAAGATTATGTAAAGTTTATTGGAATGAATACATAATACCTTTAAAAAATGGGTTAGATTAACTAATTGTGTAGATTTACCACTGAGTTCAGAATATTTGGTTACACTATAACTGATTGGCTTCCCTGATGACTCAACAGGTAAAGAATCCACCTGCAATGTAGGAGACTAGACACAGGAGATGTGGGTTTGGTCCCTGTGTTGGGAAGATACCCTGGAGAAGGAAATGGCAACACACTCCAGTATTCTTGCCTGGAGAATCCCATGGACTGAGGAGCCTGGCAGGCTACAGTCCATGGGACTGCAAAGAGTCAGACATGACTGAATGACTAAGTACACAAAAAACTGAACTTGAGAATACTAGCCCTTATGTGCATAGTTCGTGGACAACTTTCAAAGCATGATCCTTTCTTATCATCTGAGCACACTAAAAACACTGAAAATAGTCCCTAATTCTTAAGACTAATTATTTTACTATAGATACATTGATGAATTAATGTCCAACTCGCTCTTTCCTATAAGAAGATTAGACTAGGATGTAGTCAAATATATTTTCACTGTACTGCTAATCACATTATAGATGACATCTTATTAAACATAGATAGAGATTGTAATAATAAAATTTAGGTCTATCCTTGAATTTCCACCTTATGAAATGTAGACTGTTTTAGGCATTGGAAATCACTTAATTTTTTTAAATTTGGTGCTCCTCTGAGGATAGCATGATCAAATATTACTTTCTCTGAATTTCAATTTATAAACCTGAAGTAATATAAACCATATTTATAAAACTATATAATAAAAAGTTGGTGGTGTAGAACAAATACCTACTTGAGTATTTATATTGTTTTTCAATTTTAAGGTACTACGTGAATAAAATATTTCTTAAGATTTGTTTTTGTCTATATTTCATACTGGCTTTTTGGATGGAAGTGAAATCAAGACTTTGAAAATTTGGAGTAAAATTAATTACAAATCATTAAAAATACTCTTTTAGAAACTAATTAAAATAACCTTTCTTGTTCTAATCATTTTGCTATTTTGAAATATGTTAGTCATTCAAATTTTCATGTTTACTCTGGCATGACTCTTGCTTTTTGCAGACCTTTTTTAACCCTGGGGTAATTTGTACTTTTGAATTAGGCTTGGTCCTTCCTAAAAAGATTCTATCAGGTATTCTGATACAATTAAAACTATATTCAGAGCTAACAATGACATATTATTTCCATTTTATTCCAAGAAATGAATTTTCCATTGGGAAGAATTACAAATATATAAACAATGACCTTAATAGTTTATGGACTGTAAATGTAGTACTGTGTAATAGGAAACATAATCTGAAAATAAAGCTCAATTGTAAGAATAAAACAAAAGCTCATGAAAGCATTTAAAAAACAATCTACCTTTTATTTCAACATGCAAACTAGATCATTGAAGATAATTATTATGTAATTTTAATGGATTTAGAGGGAAATATTACTATGATAAGGTAACTTTTATTAAAGTTTTAAAACCAAGGAAATACAAATACATTGATGGGATATATACATATAAATACATGCATGCATATCAGATATATGCACATATATATAATTTATAACTGTAAAAATATAACCAGTAGTTGTTTGACCCTTTATATGGATAGAAAATAATTATATTGAAAGATGATAGGGAGTAAACAATATTCACTACATATAGTTAGTTAGGCTATAATGTTTAGAGTATTATTTTAAAAGCCTTCATTAAAAATGAAGTTTAATGGTTATATATGGACGGAGGAGCCTGGTAGGCTGCAGTCCATGGGGTCGCGAAGAGTCGGACCCAACTGAACGACTTCACTTTCACTTTTCACTTTCATGCATTGGAGAAGGAAAGGGCAACCCACTCCGGCGTTCTTGCCTGAAGAATCCCAGGGACAGGGGAGCCTGGTGGGCTGCTGTCTATGGGGTCACACAGAGACTTATGACCCCATAGACGGCAGCCCACCAGGCTCCCCTGTCCCTGGGATTCTTCAGGCAAGAACGCCGGAGTGGGTTGCCCTTTCCTTCTCCAATGCATGAAGAATTGATGCTTTTGAACTGTGGTGTTGGAGAAGACTCTTGAGAGTCTCTTGGACTGCAAGGAGATCCAACCAATCCATTCTGAAGGAGATCAGCCCTGGGATTTCTTTGGAAGGAATGATGCTAAAGGTGAAACTCCAGTACTTTGGCCACCTCATGCGAGGAGTTGACTCATTGGAAAAGACCCTGATGCTGGGAGGGATTGGGGGCAAGAGGAGAAGGGGACGACAGAGGATGAGATGTCTGGATGGCATCACTGACTCGATGGACGTGAGTCTGGGTGAACTCCAGGAGTTGGTGATGGACAGGGAGGCCTGGTGTGCTGCGATTCATGGGGTTGCAAAGAGTCGGACACGACTGAGTGACTGATCTGATCTCTGATCTGATTTATACATATATATCTATATCAGAATTTGTGTAAACATTCTAGGACTTAGCACTACAATACATACAAAATCCTGGTATTTTCTGTTTAAAAAATTTATCTTCACCATTTGAAAATTGTGTACAGACTTGAAATAGTTCTTACTCTGATTAAACTGGGGCACTCTTTCTTTCTTGGAATAAGTCAATATTAATATTTAATTAAAGTCAGCACTTCAGTAAATGTACCCTTGCCCTTGAAAAGATAAATCACTTACTCAGGAGAGAAAAACAGAGTGTGCACAAACTTCACCTTCTATTTAGAGAAATGCTGGAGTGAGCAGGTTGTAACATACATCTCTATCAGTCATCCATTGGAAGGCACTGGTAGGAGAGTTTTAACAAATCAAAAATCAAACTAAATTGTTGTATGTGTTTAATAAATAAAGCAAGTATAAACACAAATAAGGTATTACAAGCTAACTCAAAATTGGAAAAGTATTAATAAAACTTAATTGTTACTATATTATTTAAAACCTTGTTTAAATGAATGTATTTCCATAAATTTTCATCCATATCACTAAAGAGGTGAGTTGCCATAATTATTTTACATCATAAAGATTCATTAGACCATTTAAATGAGTTTTATTTCCCTGTGATTGCATATTATAATAAAATTAAAGAGACTCATTTTTTTCCAGTGACACAGTTCTTTCCTCAAAATACTGAATTCATGATAGAATCTGTGCTAATGAATGAAACTGGAAACTTGATAAATAGGAAAGTTTTCAGGAGGAGTAAGAGATTCTAAAATTTTCTTGAGTACTGAAAACCCAGGGTGATTAGTTTTAAGTGTGGTACTTAGTTTTAAGTACTTACCTAAGGTTTCCCTGGTGGCTCAGAGGGTAAAGTGTCTGCCCGCAATGCGGGAGACCTGGGTTTGACGCCTGGGTCAGGAACCCTGGAGAAGGAAAAGGCAACCCACTCCGGTACTCCTGCCTGGAAAATACAGTGGAAGGAGAAGTCTGGTAGGCTACAGTCCATAGGGTCACAAAGAGTTGGACACGACTGAGTGACTTCACTTTCACTTAAGGGTTAACAGCTCCTATCACTATCTTATAACAAAGAATTGTAAACTGGGCCATATGACAGTTAGGTCTAGTAACATATCCAAGGACATGCTACTTCTAGCTTCTACAACTCTTAGGGATCCTTTGAAAGTCTTCTTTGACTTCCTCCTGTGATACCTGTTGCTATCCCTGCTCCTAAATTGCAAAGAGTGCTCATTTTCCATTTAACATCCCAAAGGGAAAAGGTAAAATCATGATATTATTTAAATTTCTTCCCCCCATCATTCCATTCCATTATATTTCCTCTTTCCAAGAATGATTACCAAACCTTGATAGCCTATTTAGTTATAAATGGCAGGCTGTCCACTATTCCTATAAACAGAGATGGAAATGAACCTAGAAGGGAAAAGGGAGTGATGTAGTTATCAACGATTTTTCTCCTGAGAACACTGGATTTCAATTTTATTAAAAACAAATAGACTTCTGCTTTCCAATCTGTCATATAAGGAGGTTAGAAGTCATCACTCCATCCTCACAATAATTAAAAGCTTAACAGAGTTAAAAATTAATGTATCTTCTTAGATCCATCAGAGAAATAAGCTCAAAGGGCAAACTTCTACCCCTAAAATGGAGAGACAGACAGGTGGGTAAATAGAATCATAACTCATTGGAGCAGAAACCCAAGAGCAGTAACGTCCATGGGAACCAGTATTGGAGTAGCGAAGCCTAAATTTTAACTGATGAATTTTTGGAGGCTCAGTGTGGACAAGCTTCAGAACTATGAACTAAGGGAATCCAGTCATAGGGGGATCTCCATACTTATGAATTTTATCTCCAGGAGCCCTACCAGGTTCTCAGAGTGAAAAATCTAAGAAAATCCCCTTGTGCTTCCAATGAGGGGAGGACAGAGGAGCCATTTTGAAATATGCCAGAGGATTTGGTTTTTCCTTTACAAGTTCCACCTTCAACAGAAATGGTTTTATAAGAACCTACTTGTTTGGGAATGGAGATACCCAATACTAGCCACACTAACCATTCTGTACTACCAAAGGGGAAGGTCTAGTAAGCTAAAAAAAAAAGCTTGAAAAGCTAAAAAGCACTTGCAAAGTTCATAGCCCAAGGACACAGAGTCACTGAAAGACTGAGACCTAATCATGTGACTATAGAATGCTTTCTCTCTCCCCACAGTACATCATGTTCAACTTGAAACAAAAAGTTTAAAGAAAGAGTCTCCAGAACCAGACTTAGATATGGCAGCAATGTTGGAATAATCAGACCAGGAATTTAAAACAACTATGATTAATATTCTAGGGGCTCTCTTATGGAATAAGTAGACAACATATAAAAACATGGGCTATGTAAGCCAAAGGATGGAAATTCTAAGAAAGAAATGCTAGCAATCAAAAACCAAATAACAGAAATATAGAATACTTCTGATAGGGGCATTAGTAGATTAGATACAGCCAAAGAAATAATCTCTGATCTTGAGGGTATGTCAGTATGAGATTACAAATGTAAAAAGCAAAGAGAAAAAAAAGACTGAACTACAATAGAAAAGAGTACCAAAGAACTGTGGGAAAACTTCAAAGGTATAAAATATACATAATGTAGAACCAGAAGAAGAAAGAGGAAGGGGTAGAAGTAATATTTGAGTCAGTAATCACTGAGATTTCCTCCCAATAAAGGCAGATGCCAAACCACAGAACTGGGGAGCTCAGAGAACAACAACAAAAAATGCCCTCAAAACCTAGGCATATCATATTCAAGCTGCAGAAAATTAAAAAGTAAAAAAGAAGTTTTGAAAGAAGACAGAGGAAAAGAAACACTTTTCCTATAGAGGAGAAAATATAATAATTAAATATGACACCTCAGAAAATGTGTAAACAAGAGAGTACTATGAAATATTGAAAGCATTGAGGGGAAAATACCCATCAGCCTAGAATTCTGTACCTTGCAAAATTATCCTTCAAAAATTAAGGAGAAATAAAGACTTTCACAGACAAAAATTGAAGGCATTTGTAGCCAGACACCAGACTTATAAAAAAATATATTTTAAAAGTTCTTTAGAAAAAGTAAAATGATATCACTCAGAAATTCAAATCTAAAATTTATATGGAGAATCAAAAGAGCTAGAATATCCAACATAATAAGAACAAAGTTGAAGGACTGACAGTGTTCAACTTCAAGACTACTTGAATAGAAGCAGTAGTCAAAAACTACAGAATTTGCATCAAAGGAGCCAAACAGATCAATAGAACAAAATAGTGAGCCTAGAAATAGACTCACAGAAATAGTCAATTGATCTTTGACAAAGGAGCAAAGACAACACAATGGGAAAAGTAGTCTTTTCTAACAAATGATGCTGAAGCAACTAAACAGCCACATATAAAAAATATATCTAGACACAGACGTTACAGTTATCACTGAAATCAACTCACTGTGGATCAGAAACCTAAATGTAAAACAGAAAACTATAAGACTCCTAGTGTAGGTGATAAGAGAAAATCTACAAGACCTGCGACATGGCAATGGCTTTTAGATGTAACGCTAACAGCATGATCTCTGAAAGAAATGTTGATAAGTTGTACTTTGTTAAAATTTTCTTTAAATGTTTTTCTCTATGAAAGCATTGTCAAGAGAATAAGAAGCCTCAGAGTGAGTTTCTAAAAAGAACATATCTGGTAAGAACTATTATCTAAAAAATACAAAATACTCTAAAAACTTAATAAAAAAAAACAAATAATTTGATTAGAAAATGGGTGAAATCTGAAAAGACACCTCACCAGAGAAGATATACATATGAAAAAATAATCAATGTCTTATGTCATTTGGGAATTGCCAATTGAAACAACCCTGAGATACCACCAGATTGTTATTAGACTGGCTAAAACTCCAAACACTGACAATGCCAATTGCTGGTATGGATGTGGAACAGCAAGAACACTCATTTATAACTAGTTTAGTTCAGTCACTCAGTTGTGTCCCACTCTTTGGAACTCCATTGACTGCAGCACGCCAGGCTTCCCTGTTATCACCAACTCCCTGAGCTTGCTCAAGCTCATGTCCATCGAGTTGGTGATGCTATCCAACCATCTCATCCTCTGCTGTCCCTTTCTCCTGCCTTCAATCTTTCCCAGTGTCAGGGTCTTTTCCAATGAGTCAGTTCTTTGTATCAGGTGGCCAAAGTATTGGAGCTTCAGCTTCAGCATCAGTCCTTCCAATGAATATACAGGACTGATTTCTTTTAGGATAGATTTGTTTAATCTCCTTGCAGTCCAAGGGACTCTCAAGAGTTTTCTCCAACACCACAATTCAAAAGCATCAGTTCTTCAGTGCTCAACTTTCTTTAATGGTCCAACTCTAATATCCATACATGACTACTGGAAAAACCATAGCTTTGACGAGATGGACCTCTGTTGGCAAAGTAATGTCTCTGCTTTTTAATATGCTGTCTAGGTTGGTCATAGCTTTTCTTCTAAGGACCAAGTGTCTTTTAATTTCATGGCTGCAGTCACCATCTGCAAGATTTTGGAGCCCAAGAAAATAAAGTCTGTCACTGTTTCTGTTGTTTCTCCACCTACTTGCCATGAGGTGATGGGACTGGATACCAAGATACCAAGATACAAATGAAGATTTTTAGAATGTTGAGTTTTAAGCCAGGTTTTTCACTGTCCTTTTTCACTTTCATCAAGAGGCTCTTTAGTTCCTCTTCGCTTTCTGCCATAAGGGTGGTGTCATCTGCATATCTGAGACTATTGATATTACTCTTGTCAATCTTGATTCCAGCTCATGCTGCATCCAGTCAGGTATTTGGCATGATGTACTCTGCATATAAGTTAAATAAGCAGGGTGACAATATACAGCCTTGATATACTCCTTTCTCAATTCGGAGCCAGTCCATTGTTCCATGTGTGGTTCTAACTGTTGCTTCTTGACCTGTGTACAGGTTTCACAGGAGTCAGGTCAGATGATCTGGTATTCCTATCTCTTGAAGAATTTTCAACAGTTTGTTGTGATCCACAAAGTCAAAGACTTTAGCATAGTCAATGAAACAGATGTTTTTCTGGAGCTCTCTTGCTTTTTCTATGATCCAACAAATGTTGGCAATTTGATCTCTGGTTCCTCTGCCTTTTCTAAATCCAGCTTGAACATCTTGAATTTCTTCATCTGGAAGGACATATGGAATATCCTTCAGTAGGTGAATGGATAAACTCCAGAACATTCAGACAATGAAATATTATTCAGCACTGAAGAGAAATGAACTGTCACAGCATGAAAGGCTCTAGATGAAACTTAAATGCACACTGCTGACTAAAAGAAGCTGATCTGACAAAAGAGCTACATACTGTAGGAATAAAACAATATGATACTCTAGAATAAGTAAAATTATGGAGACAGGAATAGTATCAGTGGTTGGCAGGAGTTATGGAATCAATAAAAATATTCTATATGATACTATAATGGTGGGTTCCTGTCATTACACATTCATCAAAAACCATGTAACATACAGCATCATGCATGAACCCTGATATAACTATGGACTATAGGTGATAATGTGAATGAGTTGAGGTTCGACAAATGTAAGAAATATACCACCCTGATGAGAGAAGTTGATAAAGGGAGAGGCTGTGTTTATCTGGGGACTGAGGAATATGTGGGGAAACTCTGAACCCTCTGTTTAATTTTGCTATGAGCTTATACAATCTTCTAAAAATACTCTATTTTTTAAAAAATGAATGTTCCCATATGAGCAATTATTTAAGGCTTTTTTAACCACTTTATTGAAGTATTTATTGAAGACTTCCCTGGTGGCTCAGACGGTAAAGTGTCTGCCTACAATGCCTACAATGCAGGAGACCTGGGTTCAATCCCTGGATCGGGAAGATCTCCTGGAGAAGGAAATGGCAATCCACTCCAGTACTCTTGCCTGGAAAATTACATGGACGGTGGAACCTGGTAGGCTACAGTCCATGGGGTCACAAAGAGTTGGACATGACTGAGGGACTTCACCATTTCACCAGTTATTGAAGTATAAGTGAAGTGAAAGTCACTAAGTTGTGTCTGACTCTTTGTGACCCCATGGCCTATATAGTCCTGGGAATTCTCCAGGCCAGAATACTGGAGTGGGTAGCCTTTCCCATCTCCAGGGGATCTTCCCAACCCAGGGATTGAACCCAGGTCTCCCTCATTGCAGTTGGATTCTTTACCAGCTGAGCCACAAGGGAAGGCCTATTGAAGTATAACTGACATGTAAAAAGCTGGATATATTTGATATATACTATGATGAGTTATATCATGAGTATATATCATATATACTCATGATATATACTATGATATATACCTTGATGAGTTAGGAAGTAAGTATAGAACTGTGAGGGCTTCCCAAGTGGCTCAGACCATCAAGAATCTACCTGCAATGCAGGAGATCTGGGTTTGATCCCAGGATCTGGAAGATGCCCTGGAGAATGAAATGGCTACCCACTCCTGTATTCTTGCCTGGATAGTTCCATGGTCATAGGAGCCTGGCAGGCTGCAGTCCACAAGGTGGCAAAAAAGTCAGACACGATTGAGCAACTAACATACACATACTCCTGTGAAGCCATCACCAGCACTAAAGCCATTAACATAGCCTCTCAAAGTTTTCTCCCACTCCATTACTATAATTACAGCTTTTTGTGGTAGGAACATTTGACATAAAATCTACCCTTTTAGGGTTTCCTAGGTGGTACAGTGGTAAAGAATCCACCTGCCAATTTAGCAGATGCAAGAGATGTGGGTTCAATCCCTGGGTCAGGAAGATCCCCTGGAATAGGAAATGGAAACCCACACCAATATTCTTGCCTGGAAAATTCCATGGACAGAAGATCCTGGGGTTGCAAAGAGTTGGGCCCGACTGAGCATACATTACCCATTTAATAACTCTTAGGTATAGAATAGAGTATTGTTAGCTACAGGTACTATGGTATATACTAGATCTTCAGAAATTATTTATATTGCATAACTGAAACTTCATGCACTTTGACTATCACCTCCCTGTACCTCCTTCCTTTAACCCTTGGCAACCACCATTCTACTTACTCCCTGTTCTATGAGTCTGGTTATTTTTGATTCCAAACACAAGTGATATCATTTAGTTTTGTCTTATGATGCTTTGTTTTTTTTTGTTTCTCTTAAGTAGCTTAAGAATACATAAGGAATTCATACAAAAGTTGAAACTATATATTTAAATACCATTATTATTATATGTATAATTGTTATTTTGCTAGAATATGTTTCTGTCTTTTTAAAATATTCATAGTAGTCTCAGTATTCACAAAGTACTTACTAACAACTGCTAAGTTGTCTGCCGGACATTCTTCCAGGCCCTAGAAATGTTGGGTTGGCCAAAAATTTCTTTTAGGCTTTTCTGTAAGAAATAATGATTAAATACAGAAGATTTTATAAGCAGCTGTGTGTATTTTAGTAAATAGATTTGCAAACAACATGCAGTGTCATTCACCCATGTGTTAACTAGGTATTAACACAAGGGCATTGCTAGCATCTTAATAAAGAACCACTGTCAAATAATTATTTACTTTTACTTCTGATTCTTTCTGTGATTGGTTATTATACTGACTCTTAACATTTCACAGTTAAGATTTCGACTCCTTAAGTATCTTTCTTAAGGAAGCTCTTCTCATTTTGGCAAAAGACACAAGAATATGCGCCAATTGGTTTGGAACCAACCCTGTACTATAATATGCCCATATTGAAGCCCTTTTTCTTTCTAAACCAGGCCTTTGTATTTCAATCACCATACCGAAGCTGAACTTTATTTAATATCATAATATAGTTTAATATTAACTAGAATTTGGAGAATGCAGAACAAAACCTTACTTTAAACGTTTGAAAAGCAAGTTAGATAATCAGTTCTCATTGAAGCCACTAATTGTCACAGTAATATCAAGGCACTTATTAAACTATTTTGATTACATTTCATATTCTTGCTTATATAAATGATTTCTAATTACAAAATAAGGGAAAATTTAGTCCAGTCATATTTTTTCCCTCTGTAACAACTTGGTTGATTAAATTCCCTCACTACTTAAGGACTATAATTAATATGAGCACATTTTTAATTCTAAAGGGTATTTGACCATTTTATTCTCTCATATTTATGATTATTATATATACATATATATATGTATAACAAATTTTCATTAAAAGTTACTACTAATGCAAACAATTGTATTTTTAATTCAGCTTAATATTTTATTTGTGGGTAACAACAGACTGGTTCCAAATAGGAAAAGGAGTACGTCAAGGCTGTATATTGTCACCCTGCTTATTTAACTTATATGCAGAGTACATCATGAGAAACGCTGGACTGGAAGAAACACAAGCTGGAATCAAGATTGCCGGGATAAATATCAATAACCTCAGATATGCAGATGACACCACTGTTATGGCAGAAAGTGAAGAGGAACTAAAAAGCCTCTTGATGAAAGTGAAAGTGGAGAGTGAAAAAGTTGGCTTAAAGCTCAACATTCAGAAAATGAAGATCATGGCATCCGGTCCCATCACTTCATGGGAAATAGATGGGGAAACAGTGGAAACAGTGTCAGACTTTATTTTGGGGGGCTCCAAAATCACTGCAGATGGTGACTGCAGCCATGAAATTAAAAGACGCTCACTCCTTGGAAGGAAAGTTATGACCAACCTAGATAGCATATTCAAAAGCAGAGACATTACTTTACCAACAAATGTCTGTCTAGTCAAGGCTATGGTTTTTTCCTGTGGCCATGTATCGATGTAAGAGTTGGACAGTGAAGAAGGCTGAATGCTGAAGAATTGATGCTTTTGAACTGTGGTGTTGGAAAAAACTCTTGAGAATCCCTTAGACTGTAAGGAGATCCAACCAGTCCATTCTGAAGGAGATCAGCCCTGGGATTTCTTTGGAAGGAATGATGCTAAAGCTGAAACTCCAGTACTTTGGCCACCTCATGCGAGGAGTTGACTCATTGGAAAAGACTGATGCTGGGAGGGATTGGGGGCAGGAGGAGAAGGGGACGCCAGAGGATGAGATGGCTGGATGGCATCACTGACTCGATGGACATGAGTCTGAGTGAACTCCGGGAATTGGTGATGGACAGGGAGGCCTGGCGTGCTGCGATTCATGGGGTTGCAAAGAGTCGGACACAACTGAGCGACTGAACTGAACTGAACTGAACTAGATAAAGCTATAGCTACTGAGATTACCTTCATAGCTTAAGCAGAACAGGGAACACTACAAATTTAGATCAAATTCTTTCTTCTGAGAGAGGAAAACATGGAAGGAAATCTAATAGGTGCCTAGCTCTCTAGGCAAATAGAACTAATGAGGCAAAATTTCCATTTTGCAGAGAATGAAAAGAAAAAGTAAAATGCATAGTATCAATTGAGAAATATATGATAAAGCATCCAGTTTGATGATGTAATAGATTAATTTCAAGTGCAGTTCTCAATATTGGTATAAATGTGAGAGTACTGAATGAATGCTTTACCCATTTAAACATCTGCAAGGACTCTCATGCAGCTAGAGCAAGCTTACCCAGATGATACTGACTACTCTTGTTGACCAATGTATCCTCTACATGCAAGGCAAATGTCAAGGGAATTTAATAAATTGGACTATACTCACCAAAACAACTATTCAGGCACATGAAATATGGCATGGGGCCCTAGAAGTGAGTGACCATGACACAAAAGGATAGTGTTATACAAAAAGAAATATACCCAAGTGTAGAAAAGTATTTTGCTTTATTTAAAATGTCATGTTTGCAAGCATCCTAGCAGCATTCTCCAAAGCCACATCCTAGTAACAGAAGGCCAGGCAAGAATGCACCACTACTCATCACCCCACGGCATGATCCCTGCTCTTAGGTGCTGGGCAGAGGGAGGGGCGGTCAGGGTAAGGATGGGGGCAGAGGAGCGGTGAGGGCCCAAGAGGGGGAGAGGAGCTGTGTTGCCATGAAGCAGTTTCATTTACGTGGAGTAGAACTCTTAAAAGTATAAGCAAAGGGGAAAATTAATTTTTTAAAACACTTGATTGGAGGGTATAAATAGAAACAAGGAGATGCAATATTATTTCTAAGGAATCGTGTTTTCATTTACTTTGGACTGGTGACATCTGGACTGGTCTCAGTGCCCTGAGGCCTCAGCTTTTATCAGAACCTCATGCCAGCCCAGGAATGCGGGAAATCTCACTGTTGTCCTGTCTGTCCCAGAGCTTGGAACAGGACAGGAGTTGATTACTAATCCTGGTTACCCATACCATGAAATCAGAACGTCATCTCCCCACATGCAAGAGACATGGAGTGTGTTCCTGGGGGCGGAGTCTCAACAATTCCGGCTTACTGGAGTCATGGGGAAGGCTGGTGTCCCTCCCTTCCATACTCACCACTGATTTACCAGCCCACCTGCCCTCACGGGAGAGCCCTCAGCAGCCACCCAGCGTAGGCCACGGTCCTGCGCTCTTGCCTTCCTCCATCCACATCGTGTGAAAGGACTGTTTTTAATCAATGAGCAAGTGTCCTAAGCAACATTATCCAAAGACTGTCCTTTCCATCCTCAAATCCTATGACTGGGGTCACTCTACAACACTGTGATGCATTATTTTCAATGAGGTGCCTTTCTTAACTGTCCAAATGCTGCCTTGTTTGGCCCCTAAATAAAGTGTGTTAAAAGTAAAAAAAAAAAAAAAATGACAGCTTTCATTGCTGTCATGCATGAAAGCTGTCAGATATAAGTATCCAAAAGGGAAAATATAATCAAATAATCTATAAATCTACAAATATGTAATTTTGACCTGCAAATCACATGTAAGTACCCATAATTCATTTAACAAATCCATGTTTTCTGAAGGGAAAGTTTTTTAAATGCTTAAAGTAATTAGTTTAATTTTACAGAAAATTATTCAATCAGTTCATATTTTTAATTAAAAAGTACAAACAATAGAAAAAAGTTAACTAAACCTGAGAAAATGTATGGAATCACAAGAAAAATGTTAAGGAGAGCTTAATTGCTCTGTTTTTATATTGAAAGCAAAAAAAAAAAAAAAGAAATGAAAGGGACAATGGCCACTTCTATTTAACCTACTAAAAAACAATCCTAGAGAAAAATGTGGTAAATTGTGTTGTTATAACAGCAGTTACCCAACTATCCAATTTTATGCTCTCACCAGTGTATGATTAAGATTTTTTTCATTAAGAGATTAGGAAATATTTAAATTCATAACCATAATTACCAGTTATCTTATATTTCCAGTAATTTTTTGTCAAATAGTAAATGGTGGTCTAGATGACTATACTATTCTTTTATTTTTTATAGGCAAAATAAACTCTTGCATAATTGGCATTGCTCTTGACTTTATACTTTGCTGTTCAGTTGCTCTGTTGCATCTGACTCTTTGCGACCCCATGGACTGCAGCACATCAGTATTCCCTGTCCTTTACCATCTCTTGGAGCTTGCTCAAACTCATGTCCACTGAGTCAGTGATGCCATCCAACCATCTCATCCTCTGTTGTCCCCTTCTCTTCTTGCCTTCTATCTTTCCCAGCATCAGGGTCTTTTCCAATGGTAAGCTCTTTGCATCAGGTGGCCAAAGTACTGGAGCTTCAGCTTTAGCATCAGTCACCTCACACATGAAAGATCCTGGGTTTGAAACCACTCAGAAACATATTTTGTGGCTTCCCTGGAGGCTCAGACAGTAAATAATCTGCCTACCATGCAGGAGACCTGGGTTCGATCCCTGGCTTGGGAAGATCCCCTGGAGGAGGGCATGGCAACCCACATCAGTACTCTTGCCTGGATAATCCCCATGGACAGAGGAGTCTGGAGGGCTACAAGCCATGTGGTTGCAAAGTTGGGCAAGTTAGTTGGAAATTAGTAGGACTGAGCAACTAATCACACATCACAGCACATACCCTAATCTTGTCAGAAACTGCACCCTTGAAGTATTGTTATAAAACTTCCCCAGAGTAGGACACACAGTTTTTCAAGGTTTAAACCAGTAGAAAATGTTTTTTTTTTTTTTTTACTTCACCCAAATCTCTGTCTCCAAAATTTGGTTTGGCTCTGGTGTACAGAGAAGCTGAACTTTTGGCATCAGGAGGAGTTAAAGTGTGCTTCTTTGTATACAACAGCCCACATGCATTAATGATGTCAGTTTTGAAACAAAGAGTGTTCTACAATCAGGTGGTTCAGCTGTATTCACAGCTAGCGAAATAGGATCCATGAGAATGACAGAGGAGTCCCTTTAAAAAGTGAGGTGTAAGAATGAAGAGTCATCAAAATGGAACAAAGAAGTGCACAGGGAAGAGATGGACTCTGTAACCCATGATAAAAGGCAAAAACTAATGCACAGTAATATCTGGAGGAAATATGCTGTGTGTGCTTTAGGGAAAAGTATATCAAAGAGGAAATCTCTTTGATTTCCTTCTTCTTCCAAGAATATGTTAAAAGATCATTTATTTTCTCCTTAACACAGAAGACTGGACTTGAAAAGAGAACAATATTTTTGAAATATTAGTTGATGTTTTACTCCTGAAATTGCCTCTTATTTTCTTACCCCCTTCCATCATTTCTTTCAATTAAGCAGATTTGAAAAGAGTATCTTGGGATAAAGGATATAAGTTAGATGAAAAATAGAAAACACTCTAAGTTGTTACTTTTGCTTCCAAAACACTAAAGCCCTTTAAAAAATTCAGAGGGCCTCTTGCATATTTAAATGTTTGAAGGAGTGAGGTTTGAGGATTGTGTCTCTTCTCTGGAGCAGTATTCCTCATTCGGGAGCAATTTTGCACCTCTGGGTAACATTTTGCAAAACAGGAAGTATTTTTAAATGTCACCAGAAGGTAGGATGGAGCCATGCTACTGGCACCTAGTGGGTGCTGGTAAACATCCTACAATACACAAGATAGCCCTTCCAGCCCTAATGGAGAATTATCCAGCTCCAAAGGTCAAGAGTGCCAAGGTCAAGAACGCTTGTTCTATGGAGGCTGGAGAATATTTTTTGTTTCATAGGAAGACAAGAGAATATGAGTGAGAAAAGAGTACAGAGGCAGTTGCTGATTATGAAGGATAGCATCCATTTCCCTGGTAAGAAGAGTAGATGCTATAAGGACATCTTGTCTCACAAACTGACACCCAGAGACATGGCATGGCTGCAGTCAAGGATTGTGCATTGTGTTCAGGACAGTGGTCTGAATCTGGCATAATGGTGCTTCTGTAAGTCAGGGAAGCTATAGAATTATCCCATGTTCAGGGCACAGGAAGGTAGAGAGGGGTGACTGGAAGTGAAAATGCTAAGCAGAGGATGGGGAGGGGGCATCTCAGGGAAGAACCTGATGAAAACCAGAGACAGAAGCCAAGGGATGCCCTCAGGTTGGCTCATTTTAGAATGCTGTGCGTTGAGGGGGATATGGAAATCCAAATCCTAGAAGACAACAGACTCAGTTAGTCTGAAGAGGGTGCTATCAAAGAGCAAAGGAAAATATTTTCCAGAGAGTAAATTAAGTTGTTGTTTAGTCTCTAAGTTGTGTCAGACACTTTGCATCCCCATGAACTGCAGCACGCCAGGCTCCCCTGTCCTTCACGGTCTCTCAGAGTTTGCTCAAATTCATGTCCATTAAGTCAGTGATGCTATCTAACCATCTCATCTTCTGCCACCCTCTTCTCCTTTTCCCCTCAATCTTTCCAAGTATCAGGGTCTTTTCAAATGACTAAGCTCTTCACATCAGGTGGTCAAAATATTGGAGCTTCAGCTTCAGCATCAGTCAATCCAATGAGTATCCAGGACTGATTTCCTTTAGGATTGACTGGTTTGATCTCCTTGCTGTCCAAGGGACTCTCAAGAGTCTTCTCCAATACCACAGTTTAAAAGCATCAATTTTTTGGCACTCAAACTTCTTTATGGTCCAACTGTCACATCCATATATAACTACTGGAAAAATCATAACTTTGACTATATATACTTTTGTTGGCAAAGTGATGTCTCTGCTTTTTAATACACTGTCTAGTTAAGTTTAGGCAAGCATTTTGCATGGGGAACATTTTCCTAGAGATAAGTTAAAAATACTGTTCTATACATCTGTGTCTCTTTTGCTGTCTCACATACAGGGTTGTCGTTACCATCACAGGAAGCTTGGGGCTGGTGCACTGGGATGACCCAGAGGGATGGTATGGGGAGGGAGGTGGGAGAGGGGTTCAGGATGGGGAACACGTGTACACCCATGGCGGATGCATGTTGATGTATGGCAAAACCAATACAATATTGAAAGGAAAAAAAAATAATAAAAAATTTAAAAAAAGAAAAAAAAAGAAATAAGTTAAAAATAATCCAATTTCAGATAACTACACTTGAGCAAGGGACATTGGTGTATATGTCAAACATTATAATATCTAAAGATAAATTTAAATTCATCAGATAATCACAAAGGTATAATCATTCACCTAGAGCCAGACATCCTGGAATGTGAAGTCAAGTGGCCTTAGGAAGCATCACTACAAACAAAGCTAGTGGAGGTGATGGAATTCCAGTTGAGCTAACTCAAATGCTGAAAGATGATGCTGTGAAAGTGCTGCACTCAGCATGCCAGCAAATTTGGAAAACTCAGCAGTAGCCACAGGACTGGAAAAGGTCAGTTTTCATTCCAATCCCAAAGAAAGGCAATGCCAAAGAATGCTCAAACTACTGCACAATTGCACTCATCTCATGCATGAGTAAAGTAATGCTCAAATTTCTCCAAGCCAGGTTTCAGCAATACGTGAACTGTGAACTTCCAGATGTTCAAGCTGGTTTTAGAAAAGGCAGAGGAACCAGAGATCAAATTGCCAACATCAGCTGGATCATGGAAAAAAGAGCTCCAGAAAAACATGTATTTCTGCTTTATTGACTATGCCAATGCCTTTGACTATGTGGATCATAATAAACTGTGAAAAATTCTTCAAGAGATGGGAATACCAGACCACCTGACCTGCATCTTGAGAAACCTGTATGCAGGTCAGGAAGCAACAGTTAGAATTGGACATGGAACAACAGACTGGTTCCAAATGGGAAAAGGAGTATGTCAAGGCTGTCTATTGTTACCCTGCTTATTTAACTTATATGCAGAGTACATCATGAGAAATGCTGGGCTGGAAGAAGCACAAGCTGGAATCAAGATTGCCGGGAGAAATATCAATAACCTCAGATATGCAGATGACACCACCATTATGGCAGAAAGGGAAGAGGAACTAAAAAGCCTCTTGATGAAAGTGAAGGTGGAGAGTGAAAAAGTTGGCTTAAAGCTCAACATTCAGAAAATGAAGATCATGGCATCTGGTCCCATCACTTCATGGGAAATAGATGGGGAAACAGTGGAAACAGTGTCAGACTTCATTTTGGGGGGCTCCAAAATCACTGCAGATGGTGATTGCAGCTATGTAATTAAAATATGCTTACTCCTTGGAAGAAAAGTTATGACCAACCTAGATAGCATATTCAAAAGCAGAGACAGTACTTTGCCAATGAAGGTCCGTCTAGTCAAGGCTATGGTGTTTCTAGTGGTCATGTATGGATGTGAGAGTTGGACTGTGAAGAAAGCTGAGTGCCAAAGAATTGATTCTTTTGAACTGTGGTGTTGGAGAAGACTCTTGAGAGTCCCTTGGACTGCAAGGAGATCCAACCAGTCCATTCTGAAGGAGATCTGCCCTGGGATTTCTTTGGAAGGAATGATGCTAAAGCTGAAACTCCAGTACTTTGGCCACCTCAGGCGAAGAGTTGACTCATTGGAAAAGACTCTGATGCTGAGAGGGATTAGGGGCAGGAGGGGAAGGGGACGACAGAGGATGAGATGGCTGGATAGCATCACCGACTCGATGCACAAGAGTTTGGGTGAAGTCCGGGAGTTGGTGCTGGACAGGGAGGCCTGGCATGCTGCGGTTCATGGGGTCGCAAAGAGTCGGACACAACTGAGCGACTGAACTGAACTGAACTGAACTGATTAGAAAATGGGGAAATTCTTCACTTTTCTCAAATAGTTTTTAATTTAAGGCTGCATATGGTTTGTTGCTGTTATTTGCTTGCACTTTTTCTTTTTTTCCCCCCTTGTTTTTATTTTTCTTTTTAACTTAGACATCTAACTCACATGGCTGAGGTTGAGAACACTGAAGGAATGAGAACACTTACAGTCCTATATTATGATTATGCTGTGAAAATTTCTAGCAGAGCTTAGAGGAAGGGCAGCAGAAGTTTTTTTTTTTTTCTTTTTTTGAATAACTTGACCTCTTTATATTATGATTCTATACGAATATCAATGTTATAACTCTTTTAATGGCTATACTATTTAAACATTTTAAAAATAACATCAACTCCATGAAAAGTGAAAAATCATGCCTTTACAATATAGCAGCTAGATTTACTACGCACAAAGTACGTGCCCGCCATTATCCTAGGCCTCTGTGTGTGTTGTCTCATTTATTTGCAACAACACTGTGAGAAAGTTCATGCCAATATTCTCATTTTAAATGTGAAAAAAATATATATAAAGGTGTTAAGTAACAATAAAGGTCACAGATTTACAAATGGAGAAATCATTATTTAAATCGAAGCAGTCTGGGTTTAGAGTGTGTGTCCCTGGTTTAGAAACACTCGGTATTCCAGGACCGAAGTTTCCCAGAAGCTGTCATATAACACATCTATTTTATACCATTGATTAAGTATTACTAGCTGCAAATGACTGGGAAATGACATCTTTTTCTCTGCAAAGCCATGTAGCCAGCTATATATCTAATGCTATGGAAGAGGAAAAGTTAGATTTAGGAGACAGCTAGAAGTCTGTGCCCCTGGCTAATTAGAATAAATATGTTTTATATCTCCTGTTTGTATCGTCATCTCCATGTTGCTCTCCTAGTACAAGCATAATATTAATAAACTTGTCTAGACTCTCTGTCCTATGCTAGATTCTCTATAGGTCCCTTGACTAATATTGAAATAATTTGTCTACTAAAATTATTTAGAATAAAAAAATTAAATTTTGTTATCAAAAAGTGCTATACATCTATTCTTAAGAGAGGCTGCCTCAATGGAAATTCCTGAGTTGTAATTCCAAGATAAGCATAAATGTCACACCAACTTTAGGTAAAGTACAAGTATTGGTGAATTTAACACCTAAAATATTGCATATAAACTGCAATTATTTTCTTTGTCATATTGAAACTTAAAATACTTTAAATACTAAAATACTTAAAATTTGATATTTTAAAATATTAAAATACTTTTTAATTTTCAAAGAATGCATGAGATCTCTCTTGTTGTATCTACAGGCTCAAACTCAGGACTGATTAATGCCAGAGATTAAGCCCAGTCTTTACCAGGAAGATTCACGCTTTTCATTTCTGGTCATTGTTGTTATGTGAGAAAGTCTTTAAGTATCTTATAATAGGCTGCGCTCACAAACTTCCAAGTCATTCCTAATAGTTTTTCAGAATCTGAATTTTTTTAGGTAGTCAGCCAAGTTGTAATACTGAAGAATCGAACTCTCTTTTCCAATAGATATGAAATTTAATCCCTTTTTATTTTTTCATTGCTTTTTTTTAAGGTGCTTAATTTAGAGAGATACTAACTGATATTCTTGCCTGTAATTTCAGTGAGACTGAGTCAAGTTTCACTATTAAATTTAAAATTGACCATGAATAATATATCTCTGAAATTATGTTTGAAATCTGAAGATTTGGAAACAGATCTGGAACTCTCTGGAGTTAGTATATTGGCATAAGATCAGGAAGCAACTGTTAAAGATCAAGAAGCAGAAAATATTGTCAGAGGCAGATGCAAGATTCATCAAGTCAGAGTGGAAGAGAAGAGGGACCAGATAAACACATATATGTTCCGTGGCCAGCTAAGACATGATGAAAGTGAAAAGTGAAAATGTTAATCATTCAGTGGTGTCTGACTGGTTGTGACCCCATGGACTATAGCCCACCAGGCTCCTCTGTCCATGGAATTCTTCAGGCAAGAATACTGGAGTGGGTTGCCATACCCTTCTCCAGGGAATCTTCTCAACCTGGGGATCGGACCTGAGACAGGCAGATTCTTTACCAACTGAGCCACCAGGGAAGAAGGGGAAAGTGTTAGTTGCTAGATCGTGTCCAAGTCTTTGCAACCCCATGGACTGTGGCCTGCCAGGCTCCTCTGTCCATGGAATTCTCCATGCAAGAATACTGGAATGAATAGCAATTTCCTTCTCCAGGGGATCGTCCCAGCCCAGGGATCAAATTCAGGTATCCCTCATTGCGGGCGGTTTCTTTACTGTCTGGGCCACCAGGTCAAGGAAGATCCCCTGAAAGAGGAAATGGCACCCCATTCCAGTATTCTTGTCTGAAAAATTCCATTGACAAAGAAGCCTGGTGGATAACAGTCCATGAGGACACAAAGAGTTGGACAAGACATGATGGGTCTTAAATCATGATCAATAATCAACATTAACTGAAACTACACAATGGTTAGAATAGATTATCATTTGTTATTTTTTCTTAATGCATTTATATTTAAATAACACATAACAATATAATTATTTGTCCTTCTCCTATACTGTTATACTATAATCAAATTGAATAATAAACAAGTACATTTTTAAGAGAGAAGTCTTAGATCAGTACACCAGTATGACATGGTAATTACCATTATGATGGATTTATTTAGAAAGCAAAATAGTAAGACTTTATAGGATTATTTCCAGGAGAAATCCTATTATGATTATTGTAATAAATAGGCCTACAAGCACACCAGGATATAGAGTTTATTTTCTTGTAACCCTTTCTGAAAATTGTACCACATCATCTCATTACTATCTTTCCTTGTGAAATATTTATAATGTCATGCTCATGGGAACATTGAATGTTGTATTCTTTAAAACCAACATGATTTGCCAACAATGTCAGTATTGTTGATCCTTCGACCACAAACATAATTTCCATATTTAGAAATTCACTACAGGCAGTTTTGTATTTTCATTTTTACAGATAATCATGGATAGTTAGAATGAATGTTTTTCGCTTCTCAATGACTATATTGTTAACATATTTGAAAGTCTATCTTCCAATGTACTATTTTCCTCAACATACTTTCAGCAAATTTATCAACTGAAATTTCTGTTTCAGAGTACTAATTTAATTTTTATATATTTAAATCAAATATTGTACTTGGATTTCTGTGTAACACTGAGTAAATGTCTGTCTTAGATAAGAGACAGAACTGTGTTGACATATTTTTTACAGCTTTTCTATGGTGCTCACAACTTTGTCGGAAACCCATATCACTGTTCCACATGGATGTTATAAGAAAACTGATGCTTTTACTAGTTTTCTCATTTGTTGACCTTATCTCCTGTGGAAATGGTCGCATGTTCCACGTTGTCTTTTCTTTGGCAACATCTTCCTCAAGTTTATTCAAGGCATTTGGTATTTAGCTTTCACTTTTATGTATTTTTGTGTCTAATTTTAACATTATTTTACTTTTATGACTGCACATATGTACTCTTTGGAATTAACTATTTTTAAAGTGTAGAATAGAAAGCATCCTAATAAAGCATTTATTCAGGCAGAAGTAGGGGGCAAGAAAAATTTGAGTCTGCCCCAGGGCTTATTTTCTCATATCCACAATGGCTTTGAATAGCAGACAATTCCACTGTGGCTTTCATGTTCCTTTTTATTCTCTGTCACTACAATAGTTGTTTTAGAAAAACTGTATTTCCCTTTAGGTCTCTAATAGGATTTAACTTCATTAATTTACAAATAGAAAAAATGAAATTATCAAGGATTTTTAGTGCAAATTTCAAACGTATTTGTGGAAGTGAACAATGAAAATTGTGTGAAATGCCCTAGATAAGATAGATTCAGGAAGTTTTTTTATTTACCTTTCTGATGAGTTATTCCATTAATGACTATTGCTAACTAGCGGGAGGGAAAAACATTGATGATCATACTGCAGCATAAAAGTGCCTGTCAGGCTTTATTCTTTCAATGTTCCTCTGATCTATTCAATGTATGTTCACTTAAATTCTGACTTAAGATCAATAAAAAGTGACCTTTCTGTCCTGGGTTCATAAAAAAGTTAGATGTCCTTTATCTGAACTAACTCAGCAATTGCACTTGCCCCAACCTGATGCTAACTCCAAAAGTTTATTGAACTTGATTTCTGTTTTTCCCAACACTTAGACTAAGCTAATTCTATAGTAAATTCTTGCTTCAAAGACAGTTAAGAAAATATACATGTGCCAAAGAAGCATATGAAAAGATTGTCAACATCTCTTGTCATTAGGGAATTGCAAATTAAAATAGTGAGACACCACTAAATACTCATTAGATTGGTAAAATCCCCAACACTGATGACACCAAATGCTGGTGAGAATGTGGAACAGTAGGAACCCTCAGCCATTGCTGATATAGATGGAAAATGGTACAGCCACTTTGGAAAATGGTATGGCAGCTTCTACAAAACTAAATATACTCTTACCATCAGTCAGTTCAGTTCAGTCGCTCAGTCATGTCCGACTCTTTGCAACCCCATGAATCACAGCACACCAGGCCTCCCTACCCATTACCAACTCCCTGAGTTCACTCAAACTTGTGTCCATCGAGTCGGTGATGCCATCCAGCCATCTCATCCTCTGGCGTCCCCTTCTCCTCCTGCCCCCAATCCCTCCCAGCATCAGAGTCTTTTCCAATGAGTCAACTCTTCGCATGAGGTGCCAAAGTATTGGAGTTTCACCTTTAGCATCAGTCCTTCCAAAGAACGCCCAGGACTGATCTCCTTCAGAATGGACTGGTTGGATCTCCTTGCAGTCCAAGGGACTCTCAGGAGTCTTCTCCAACACCACAGTTCAAAAGCATCAATTCTTTGGCGCTCAGCTTTCTTCACAGTCCAACTCTCACATCCATACATGACTACTGGAAAAACCATAGCCTTGACTAGATGGACTTTTGTTGGCAAAGTAATGTCTCTGCTTTTCAATATGCTACCTAGGTTGGTCATAACTTTCCTTCCAAGGAGTAAGCGTCTTTTAATTTCATGGCTGCAATCACCATCTGCAGTGATTTTGGAGCCCCCCCAAAATAAAGTCTGACACTGTTTCCACTGTTTCCCCATCTATTTCCCATGAAGTGATGGGACCAGATGCCATGATCTTCGTTTTCTGAATGTTGAGCTTTAAACCAACTTTTTCACCCTCCTTTTTCACTTTCATCAAGAGGCTTTTTAGTTCCTCTTCACTTTCTGCCATAAGGGTGGTGTCATCTGCATATCTGAGGTTATTGATATTTCTCCTGGCAATCTTGATTCCAGCTTGTGCCTCTTCCAGCCCAGCGTTTCTTGTGATGTGTTCTGCATATAAGTTAAATTAGCAGGGTGACAATATACAGCCTTGATGTACTCCTTTTCCTATTTGGAACCAGTCTGTTATTCCATGTCCAGTTTTAACTGTTGCTTCCTGACCTGCATATAGGTTTCTCAAGATGCAGGTCAAGTGGTCTGGTATTCCCATCTCTTTCAGAATTTTCCACAGTTTATTGTGATCCACACAGTCAAAGGCTTTGGCATAGTCGATAAAGCAAAAATAGATGTTTTTCTGGAACTCTCTTGCTTTTTTGATGATCCAGCGGATGTTGGCAATTTGATCTCTGGTTCCTCTGCCTTTTCTAAAACCAGCTTGAACATCAGGAAGTTCACGGTTCACATATTGCTGAAGCCTGGCTTGGAGAATTTTGAGCATTATTTTACTAGCATGTGAGATGAGTGCAATTGTGCGGTAGTTTGAGCATTCTTTGTCATTGCCTTTCTTTGGGATTGGAATGAAAACTGACCTTTTCCAGTCCTGTGGCCACTGCTGAGCTTTCCAGATTTGCTGGCATATTGATTGCAACACTTTCACAGCATCATCTTTCACGATTTGAATTAGCTCAACTGGAATTCCATCACCTCCACTAGCTTTGTTTGTAGTGATGCTTCCTAAGGCCCACTTGACTTCACATTCCAGGATGTCTGGCTCTAGATGAGTGATCACACCATCGTGATTATCTGGGTCATGAAGCTCTTTTTTGTACAGTTCTTTTGTGTATTCTTGCCACCTCTTTTTAATATCTTCTGCTTCTGTTAGGTCCATTCCATTTCTGTCCTTTATCGAGCCCATCTTGGCATTACTATATTCTAATAGTATATATTCTAAATTGCTTAATTTATGATGCTTAATTGTTCCAGCTTTGACCACTGGGACTCTTTTACACATTTATTTTTGTTTGCTTTTTGCATATGTATGTCACTTTTCTCTGTTTCAGTCATAAAAACTTCTAATACTATAAAGTATTCCAACTCATAGTGTATTTTCTTCCTGCTTCAGGCCTGGTATTATTACTTTTTTCAAGAATATCTGATTCCTTTTCCTGGAGAATGAATATTTGCAAACTGAAATCTAAGTGCTTATTTCTACTAAGATGTCACTGCTTCTAGATTCTCTCTAACACACAACATATCTGTAACAGTTGTATTCCATTCTGGGAGTCTCCAATATTCTAGTTGAATGAGACTGTTTTTTTCCTTAAATTTCATGCTTTGTGATATAAAGTTATATAGATGTTGACTAATGCAAAATACCATGGATCCACCAATCCAATATAGTTAATAATGAAAATAAAATAATATTAAGTGTTGCCTTTGTGTATAATTAACGTGATAACTCTGGGTTATACAACTTTAACTTAAATTTCAGTATGGTGTAAATTCAAATACATATAAATATGACGTGATACTACTGGAACTTTGTCTTGTTGTTTTCATTATCTTGACATTAATTTCTGTAACCACTGAAGCAGTAGAAAGGGGATACGTGCCACAAATACTGGTGTTTAAAATTTTTGCCCAATCATGACACACTAAATTGTGACTCAAAAATTCATTGGCCAAAAATGTCAAGTGGCTATACTAAATTCTATGGGAAAGGAAATAAACACCTATCATTTCTCCTAAAGAGAAAAAAAAAAAAAACTGGATATATTTGAAAAACTGCACTGATGATCCTAGTTTTAATTAATATTTCTTAGTGATTCTTGTTTTGTTATGTGCATTACAAGTTGATATATTGATAATATTTTAGAGACTTTCCCATAGATTTTGATTGAAAATGGCACTATTGCCATTTAAATCTAAATGTTACCATAATAATTTCTTCTTTAAAGTTGTTAAGAAACTTTTTATGTTTTATTAATTTTTTGTCCTGTTTTAATATTCAAAAAGTAAAAATTTCTTGTCTGTCTTTCTGTAATTGATTTCTTATTTTGTCACATTTTGGCCATAGGATATATTTCATGATATATATTGAATTTGGGGGGCCTCATCTACTAGGCCACAAGGCAAATACCTACCCCCCAAAATTTTAATATTACATGATCTAATATATGTCATACATACACCAGGAAAAAGAAAATCCATCTACTATTGCAGTACATAGTACCAAGTGTGTGTATTAATTGTGTTGTTAGCATACATTTTCCTTACTAACATTTGTTATCTATTTCCTTATAAAACTGAATTAAAATTGACCAAATGATTTTGAATATATCTATTTCTATCAAATTTATATTTCTATTCATTTATTGAAATATAGAGTAATGATTATTATGGTTTCTTAAATTTTTATTTCAGCAGTAAGCAATTTTTGTTTAATTTTGATCTTTGTTTTAAAATATACATCTCTGATGTTAATATTATTCTGCTTTTATTTCATGATTCATGGTCATTTTCTTTTCATGTCATTTTCTACCTTTTTCAACTTTCCATGTTATTCAATGCAATTATTTATTGACTATGCCAAAGCCTTAGACTGTGTGGATCACAATAAACTGTGGAAAATTCTGAAAGAGATGGGAATACCAGACCACCTGACCTTCCTCTTAAGAAACCTATATGCAGGTCAGGAAGCAACAGTCAGAGTTGGACATGGAACAACAGACTGGTTCCAAATAAGAAAAGGAGTACGTCAAGGCTGTATATTGTCACCCTGCTTATTTAACTTATATGCAGAGTACATCATGAGAAACGCTGGACTGGAAGAAGCACAAGCTGGAATCAGATTGCCGGGAGAAATATCAATAACCTCAGATATGCAGATGACACCACTCTTATGGCAGAAAGTGAAGAGGAACTTGAAAGCCTCTTGATGAAAGTGAAAGTGGAGAGTGAAAAAGTTGGCTTAAAGCTCAACATTCAGAAAACAAAGATCATGGCATCTGGTCCCATCACTTCATGGGAAATAGATGTGGAAACAGTGTCAGACTTTATTTTGGGGGGGCTCCAAAATCACTGCAGATGGTGACTGCAGCCATGAAATTAAGGAAAGTTATGACCAACCTAGATAGCATATTGAAAAGCAGAGACATTACTTTGGCAATAAAGGTCCATCTAGTCAAGGCTATGGTTTTTCCAGTGGTCATGTATGGATGTGAGAGTTGGACTGTGAAGAAAGCTGAGTGCCAAAGAATTGATGCTTTTGAACTGTGGTGTTGGAGAAGACTCCTGAGAGTCCCTTGGACTGCAAGGAGATCCAACCAGTCCATTCTGAAGGAGATCAGCCCTGGGATTTCTTTGGAAGGAATGATGCTAAAGCTGAAACTCCAGTACTTTGGCCACCTCAAGCGAGGAGTTGACTCATTGGAAAAGACTCTGATGCTGGGAGGGATTGGGGGCAGGAGGAGAAGGGGACGCCAGAGGATGAGATGGCTGGATGGCATCACTGACTCGATGGATGTGAGTCTGGGTGAACTCTGGGAGTTGGTGATGGACAGGGAGGCCTGGTGTGCTGCGATTCATGGGGTCGCAAAGAGTCGGACATGACAAGTGACTGAACTGAACTGAACTGAACTGAAGAAAATATTGTAGAAAAACATAAATTATCAAAAGGTATATCTTTTTCAAAGAGCACTGGGAAACATATTTTTAATCCAACCAAAAACTATTTTCAGGGAAGTTTAGTCTGTTTAACATGTTTTGTGTATGTTTATAAACATTGTTGTGTATTTACTATTTTATCTGGCATTTTTTTGTTGACCATGTATTTTCTTTGCAGCTTCCTTTAAATCATTTGTTGCATTTATTGTTTTCTTTCCCCTTCTTTTTTTTTTTTTTTAATACATTTGCTACTTTGGAGATTTATATTCTATTTCTATTATTTTAGAAATTTTAGATGGTACCTGGCTTAACTATGTCTAAAGTAAATCAGTATATATAGACTGCTTTTATAATCTTTAAACTGAGAATTTACAAAATATTTATAACTTCTTTTTAAACATCACTGTGTAACCAGTTGTTTTGTTTATCTGAATGTTGACAGATTCCTATAGTCATTCTTATTTATCCTGCCATCTCACTCTTTCCTTCTTACTAAGGTTTTGTTTTTTGTTAGAGGGTAACTTTTAGTGAGGATATTTGAGTAGAAAGTCATTTTTGCCTTAAAAAAAATTTTTTTTCATAGTATTTATATTTTGCAACAAATCTAGAATGATAGTTGAACCCGGAGTTATTCCTGGGTAAACAGATACATCCCATTAGAGCTTCTGTAATATTAATCTGTTGTCTATAAGCATTCATAATTGTTGAGAAATGTTTGTTTCCAGACTATTTTTTATTCATTTTATGTTTTTTTCCTCTCTATCTTTTGAGATTTTTCTGCATATTTTATAATCTCTAGTTTCAGAATGGTTTTTCTTAGCCCAGATTTTTCTCTTGTACAGGAACTTTTCTATTGCCTTTATTTGAGGACTCAGGATTTGTTTTTTAAATCTAAAAAAATTTACAGTAGTCTTTTTTTTCAAATAGAACTTTTCTTCCTTTTTCTCCATTCTATAATGCCAAAAGTACAATTATTTTCCATCCTTCTCATGTTTCTATCCTTCCCCATGTTATTTCCATCCTTCCTTTTTTTTTTTTTTCTTGATGAGTCTTAATGGATGTTTAGTTACATATCTTTACTCCTCCTGATTCCTTGGTTATTTGCTCAGATTCTTCAGTAATCTTATCAATTATTCCTTTGGATAATGCCCATTTTTTAATATTTATTTAAATTTTAATTTTAATGGTCATGTATCTAAAATAACTTTTGATGTTTAGTTACTATATGTTTATCTGTGTTTTATTATTTTCTTCTCTTCACATATTTTCCTTATAGATTACCCAGAATGAAGGGTGGATTGTTCTCCTTCCTGTTTCAATGGGAAGAGGGCCCTCTCATAGTACTCTAGTTTGTGCAGGGATCTTTATTGTACCCCTCTCTCTGCTTTTGCATTGACATTTAAACTCTCACCACCATTCTCTGTGGTCTGATTCCCTTGGAGATATCACTAAAGATTTAAATCCCTCTTCTCAGACTTTATCTTTGTCATTTATTACATCTAAGGCTCTCTTTTTTTGTTCTTGTTGGTGGTAGTCATATTCATATATTTTAATATTCCAAATTTCTTTGTCAATGGGAGATGTATCTGCTCTCAGTATCCATTTGAATTTACCTTTAAACTAAGTTTAATTAACCACCTAACTTATTTAAAGTTCATCATTTACAATACAAATGCGTATTTCCATCCTCTGTTATTCTAATCTCTTCTTCCTAGAATTCCTATAATGTATTAATAATATAAAAGTCTGTCTACACATGTAGAAAACTGTGTAGAATTAAGATACAAGGCAGAAAGTTCAAAACAAAGCCTTTGTGCTTGCAAGGAATAAGGGCATCCAATTTGTACATTAAATCCTTGCTTTTATAATTTGCCTGAAATATATATCTTATCCTTTATGCCTAAAATATTTGATAACCCTAGCTAAAATAGATTTTGGGGAACCAAAATTATGCCAGTAGTATCCACAATTTTATGACTCATTCTTGGTTTGTATAGAGAAATGACAAATATTCCCTTATGGGAAATCACTCTGGTGTTGTTAGTGTGATTTAGTTTAATCACTAAGCTCTTTTCCACTGAATCTGGATGCAGCCTTGAATGCTTTTCAATATAGTACTCCTGGAAGCCACAACCAATCAATCAGTATTAGCATCTTATCTGAAACATATTAGTCATTTTGATCTAATATATCTGGTAATAATTTTAGTTAAGTGATATAAGGTTTGAACTCAGACCATCAACTACTTTGCTAAATTGATGCTAGCAATTGTAGATAGAGGAATTATATTTTACAATATTCCTGCTATTTTCTATGCTCTTTTCATTACTCTCGTCTTGTCCTTACAACAAACCTGTGAAATTAAAATTATTTTCATTTAGGAAAAAAGATATATGCTAATTTCCTTAAAGACACAGAGCAAAAATTAGCAAACCTAGAATTTAACTCTTGATTTTGGCCTCCAAAACCTATATTCATGCTGAAGCCAAAATAAATTGCTCAGGGATATCTATAATCACATAACTGTTTCCTTTTAGCAGGAATGACACAGACACTTTTAATAATTGAGAATTGAGAAATCTAGTTCAGTTTCCTAAGACACAGTGTTCTAGTTTACTGGAAAATAATTTGTTTTAATGGGCACAGGGGAACTCTTTATTGTTTTATTTTTTGGTCCATATATTCCAAGATGTAGGCTAAAGGTATTGAATCTGATCTACTATTTTTTGTTAATTAAGGAACCCTTCTTAATAAAACCAGTAGTTTCTGACTGGTCTTTAATCTAAAGAATTACTGAGATAAGGGAAAAGTCTAAGGAATTTTGTATGAGTCAAGGGAGCTTCAGGTTCTGCTTATCTTTTTAAAAACTAAGTGCAGGTTATTAAGGGGATAGTGTTAACAGTTGCAGCATAAATTGGGCTTCAAGACTTTTTTTTTTTTTACTATAGCTGATACTGTTTGTGATGTTATTAATAATTCCTTTTTAATGGGTAATTTGTCTTATACAGTTCATCATCTCTCTAATAATGCTACCATTTAACACTCTTTAAAATCTTGAAATTGAAGATTAAAATAAATGACTATTATTAATGCTTAAGAAGAAACAAAGCAATAGTTTTAGACTAAAATCTCTTTTTCAAGCATGCTCAGAATTATCCAAATTCATATTTTATTTATTAAAAGCCCTCATATAATGTATTAAAAGTGTTCTAGCAACCGCCATGAAAATTCTTCTTACTCATTACTTATTTCATACATCAAATATTTGGTAAATTCATTGTTAAAAGGCTCTGTTCTAAGTGTTGAGTATAGAGAAGTTAACAAAGCAGATGAAATATTTTATATCCTTACAAATTATGTTTTATTGGATTACGTAAAAAGTAAAAAAAAATATATACAGATAAGATATGTATTATTGAATTTATTGATAATTTCTAAGGAGAAAAACAAAGTAGGGAAGTAGGCTAAGACAGGATTTTGAGGGACATAGTACAGTATTAGAGATGGAAAGGCTCCTTGTGAAGTTGGCATCTGAGCAGAAATTTGAGTGAGGGAAACATATGGAAATCTGGGAGAAAAGCATTTCAGCAAAGGAAAAGCAAATGCAAATTTTGAAGAGCAGACCTGTTTGAGTAACAGTTAAGAGACTAGTCTGGTTTGCAGTGGAATGAACAAAGGGGATAGTAATTAAGAGATGAGATTGGTTAGAATTGTGCCTGTCATATTCTAAAGGAATGACATGATAATTGGAGTTTTTTTTTTAAGACATTATGTTCTAACCTAATTTAAGGTTTACAGCAAAATTGAGAAGCTACAGATTGTCCCCTGCTCATATACACGCATATCCTCTCCCATTATCAACATCACCCATCGGAGTGGGTGTTACAGTTTGTTACAGTTGATGAACCTACATGATCACATCGTAATCACCCAAAGTCCATAGTTTACTTAATGGTTCAGTCTTGGTGTTGTGCATTTTATGCATTTAGACAAATATATAATGACATGTACCTATCATTTTGTATTATACAGAGTATTTTCACTGTCCTACAGGTCCTCTTTGGTAATTGGAAATTGTATATGATCAACCTGGGATACTACAAACACAATGAGCTGTTCAGACTTTCCACCCCAGAATTAACCAAAACTATACATTTACATTTGGTCATATTTCCCAACTGTGGTGTTGGAGAAGACTCTTGAGAGTCCCTTGGACTGCAAGGAGATCCAACCAGTCCATCCTAAAGGAAATCAGTCCTGAATATTCATTGGAAGGACTGATGCTGAAGCTGAAACTCCAATACTTTGGCCACCTGGTACAAAGAGCTGACTCATTTGAAAAGACCCTGATGCTGGGAAAGATTGAAGGCAGGAGGAGAAGGGGACGCTAGAGGATGAGATGGTTGGATGGCATCACCGACTCAATGGACATGAGTTTGAGTAAACTCCAGGAGTTGGTGATGGACAGGGAAGCATGACATGCTACAGTTCATGGGGTTGCAGAGTCAGACACAACTGAGCAACTGAGCTGAACTGAACTGATATTTTCCAATATATGAAATAGACAGTCACGATGTTAGCATGAATATTAGTATTTCTAAAAATGATAACAGTTTGGATACATGTTTCACATTGCTCACTGTTTCTTTAGATATCCTGAGTATTAGCCAATAAGAGTTTGGAGAACATGGGAGGTGGGGGAGCAAACAGTATGAAAAAATACTGAAGATCAGAGGTAGTATCATCTGTAGTTGGTTCTGTGAGTTTAGGGTAAGGAACTGACTAATAAATACCATTTGTTTTATTAGAATGCTGTCCATAATAACTATATTTCTCTTCTATAGCATTAGAAATAATTTCTGCATTTACTGTAATTTTTGTAGAGGCTACTGAGTAACAAAAAATAAAGAGCATCTGTTCAAGAAGCTGTATGATGATTTCTTTTAATATGTATTAAAAATATATTGACTTACTTGCTAATGCTTTTTAAACATAAATTTTGCTGTTAAATATGTGAGATAGTGATCAAATGAAAAAGACAAAACTATGCAACAGTTCCAACCAGGAATATGTTTTCTTGCTTTTGTGTAATAATGTTATAAAATACTACAAAGGAAACACACTGGTTAAATATTTCCTTTTTCTATTAATAGAGAAAATAATTTGTCATGTGTTTTTCTTAGCCTTTAGGAAATATGTTATTACAAGCAAAATACAGAATATTATTTGAAGGAAAATTTGTATTTTCTTCCTCTTGAATTTTTCTTAATATGGTATAAAAATAGATACTGAGGATGGAGAAAGATCATTTATTTTTAGTGAGTGAAATATTCTCCAAAGGACTTAAAAAGGTGGACCATATATCTTGTTATAATCCCTGGTAGTCATTTTACCTGGCAGATCAATTTGGAACCTGGCTTAAGATATGAGGGCTTCCCAGGTGGTACAGGGCTTCCCTTGTAGCTTAGTCAGTGAAGAATCTGCCTGCAATGCAGGAAACCCGGGTTCAGTTCCTGGGTTGGGAGGATTCCCTGGAGAAGGAAATGGCAACCCACTTCAGCATTCTTGCCTGGAGAATACCATGGACAGAGGAGCCTGACAACTACCATCCTTGAGGTCGCCAAGGGTTGGGCACGACTTAGCAACTAAACTACCACCACGAGGTGGTGCTAGTGGCAAAGAATCCGCCTGTGAATGCACCAGCCATGGGTAAGAGGCATGGGTTCAATCCCCGGGTTAGGAAGAAGCCTTGGCGGAGGGCACCGCGACCCACTCGTTTTCTTGCCTGGAGAATCCCACGGACAGAGGAGCCTGGCAGGCTATCATCCATGGGGTCACAAAGAGTCAGATACAACTGAAGTGACTCACACATGTAAGCAAGCTAAAATGTGAAGGCATTTGAAAATAATACTATAAGAGTACTATCAGATCAGATCAGATCAGTCTCTCAGTCGTGTCCGACTCTCTGCAACCCCATGAATCGCAGCATGCCAGGCCTCCCTGTCCAGCACCAACTCCCGGAGTTCCCCCAGACTCACATCCATCGAGTCAGGGATGCCATCCAGCCATCTCATCCTCTGTCGTCCCCTTCTCCTCCTGCCCCCAATCCCTCCCAGTATCAGAGTCTTTTCCAATGAGTCAACTCTTCGCATGAGGTGGCCAAAGTACTGGAGTTTCAGCTTTAGCATCATTCCTTCCAAAGAAATCCCAGTGCTGATCTCCTTCAGAATGGACTGGTTGGATCTCCTTGCAGTCCAAGGGACTCTCAAGAGTCTTCTCCAACACCACAGTTCAAAAGCATCAATTCTTTGGCGCTCAGCTTTCTTCACAGTCCAACTCTCACATCCATACATGACCACTGGAAAAACCATAGCCTTGACTAGACGGACCTTTGTTGGCAAAGTAATGTCTCTGCTTTTGAATATGCTATCTAGGTTGGTCATAACCTTCCTTCCAAGGAGTAAGTGTCTTTTAATTTCATGGCTGCAGTCACCATCTGTAGTGATTTTGGAGCCCAGAAAAATAAAGTCTGACACTGTTTCCACTGTTTCCCCATCTATTTCCCATGAAGTGATGGGACCGGATGCTATGATTTTCGTTTTCTGAATGTTGAGCTTTAAGCCAACTTTTTCACTCTCCTTTTTCACTTTCATCAAGAGGCTTTTGAGTTCCTCTTCACTTTATGCCATAAGGGTGGTGTCATCTGCATATCTGAGGTTATTGATATTTCTCCCAGCAATCTTGATTCCAGCTTGTGTTTCTTCCACTCTAGTGTTCTCATGATGTACTCTGCATGTAAGTTAAATAAAGAGGGTGACAATATACAGCCTTGACGAACTCCTTTTCCTATTTGGAACCGTCTGTTGTTCCATGTCCAGTTCTAACTGTTGCTTCCTGACCTGCATACAAATTTCTCAAGAGGCACATCAGGTGGTCTGGTATTCCCATCTCTTTCAGAATTTTCCACAGTTTACTGTGATCCACACAGTCAAAGGCTTTGGCATAGTCAATCAAGCAGAAATAGATGTTTTTCTGGAACTCTCTTGCTTTTTCCATGATCCACCAGATGTTGGCAATTTGATCTCTGGTTCCTCTGCCTTTTCTAAAACCAGCTTGAACATCAGGAAGTTCATGGTTCACATATCACTGAAGCCTGGCTTGGAGAATTTTGAGCATTGCTTTACTAGCGTGTGAGATGAGTGCAATTGTGCGGTAGTTTGAGCATTCTTTGGCATTGCCTTTCTTTGGGATTGGAATGAAAACTGACCTTTTCCAGTCCTGTGGCCACTGCTGAGTTTTCCACATTTGCTGGCATATTGAGTACAGCACTTTCACAGCATCATCTTTCAGGATTTGGAATAGCTCAAGTGGAATTCCATCACCTCCACTAGCTTTGTTCGTAGTGATGCTTTCTAAGACCCACTTGACTTCACATTCCAGGATGTCTGGCTCTAGGTCAGTGATCACACCATTGTGATTATCTGGGTCGTGAAGATCTTTTTTGTACCATTCTTCTGTGTATTCTTGCCATCTCTTCTTACTATCTTCTGCTTCTGTTAGGTCCATACCATTTCTGTCCTTTGTCGAGCTCATCTTTGTATGAAATGTTCTTTTGCTATCTCTGATTTTCTTGAAGAAATCCCTAGTCTTTCCCATGCTGTTGTTTTCCTCTATTTCTTTGCATTGATCACTGAGGAAGGCTTTCTTATCTCTTCTTGCTATTCTTTGGAACTCTGCATTCAGATGTTTATATCTTTCCTTTTCTCCTTTGCTTTTCGCTTCTCTTCTTTTCACAGCTATTTGTATTTATACTAATAAAAGTATTATAAATACTATATAAAAGTACAGAATAGTGAATGTATAATGATAAATTAAATAAATGAAATGAAAATCATACCAAAGAAGTGCACAGACTTTTTGGGCTGAATGTTTGGTGCAGAAAATCACAGGGATGAGGAAGTGACTTATACAGTTACATTAAGAATGAGTATCAAAGAATAAGCACAATGATGAAATTGTAAATTTCCCTATTCATTTACCATACTTGGCAAAGTGATTATTGCTCTTGTAGCCTGTGTGTGTCTAGTCACTATTTATGAAAACCTTGAGTAGTGAATGCTTGTGAAAAAGACATCCTTGCATAAATTCAACTTCTGCAAGTTCAGTTCTGATTCCAAATCTGTAATTGCAGCTTTTGAGTATTGTTCTTTTCACACATAAAGCATCTGTACTTATGAATATCACACCACCATTTGTTTGTATTCTTTAGGGATATCTATGCAGAACAGGTTATTTTTTAATTTATTCCTTCTGCCCCTTATTTTCACATTCTGCTAGTTCCTTGTTCCCTTTGGATACTTCCCTCTTCATCCCACAATTTATCTGTCAGTTTGAAACATACCCCACTATATAAAAAGAAAGTTAATAATCCCTTTGAGTTGTTTATACCAAAATACAAATATATAGTCTGAAATTAGCAAGTGCAGAATATCCTAACTTTAATATAAATGAGTCTGATAGCTGTTCTGCAAGAAATATATTGCTTTTAGGGGTAAATGGGCAGGGTCTTTGGAATAAATGCCACCAATTGTAAAGCCATCACGAATATGCTATAAATTTAGTCTGTCAATTTAGAGTAGGTACTTATTAATCAAACATACACTGGATCATAGAAAAAGCAAGGAAATTCCAAAAAGAAAATCACATCTATTTCTGCTTCATTGTGCTAAAGCCTTTGATAGTGTGAACCCAGATGGGAATACCAGATCACCTTATGTGTCTCCTGAGAAACCTGTATGCAGGTCCAGAAACAACAGTTAGAACCAGACATAAAACATAAAACCTGATAGGTTCAAAATTAGGAAAGGAATACATCAAGACTATATATTGTCACCCTTCTTATTTAACTTCTGTGCAGAGTATATTGTGAAAAATGCCAGGCTAGATAAAGCACAAGCTGGAATCAAGATTGCTGGGAGAAATATCAACAACCTCAGAAATGCAGATGATACCACCCTAATGGCAGAAAGCAAGGAGGAACTAAAGAACCTTTTGATGAAAATGAAAGAGGAGAGTGAAAAAACTGGCTAAAAACTCAACATTCAAAAAATGAAGATCATGGCATGTGGTTGGTCCCATCACTTCATGGCAAATAGATGGGGAGAAAGTGGAGAGAGTGACAGATTTTATTTTCTTGGGCTCCAAAATCACTGAGAACAGTCACTGCAGCCATGAAATTAAAGGATGCTTGCTCCTTGGAAGAAAAGCTATAACAAACCTAGACATCATATTAAAAAGCATAGAGATAACTTTGCCAACAAGGGTTTTTATAGTCAAAGCTATGTTTTTCCAGGTGTCATATACAGATGTGATAATTGGACCATAAAGACTAATCACTGAAGAATTGATGCTTTCAAATTGTTGTGCTGAAGAAGACTATTGGTAGTTCCTTGGACAGCAAGGAGATCAAACCAGTCAATCCTAAAGGAAATCAACTAGGAATATTCATTGGAAGGACTGATGCTGAAGCTGAAGCTCCAATACTTTGGCCACCTGATATGAAGAGCTGAGTCACTGGAAAAGACCCTGATGCTGGGAAAGATTAGGGCAAGAGGAGAAGACTACAGAGGATGAGATGGTTGGCTGGCTTTACTGACTCAATGGACAAGAGTTTGAGCAAACTCTGGAGATAGTGAAGGACAGGGAAGCCTGACGTGCTGCAGCTCATGAAGTTGCAAAGAGTCGGACATGACTTAGCGACTAAACGACTTATTAATCCATTAGAACTGAGGCTAGAAGGCCAAAGATATGAGAAGCAATACTTTCTTATACTAAAAGTACATAGGAATTAACAGATTACCTTAAGAATATTTACTTTCTAAACTACTAGTAGATGACTTTGTGCTTAGATTTAAGATCTGGATAATTTTTGAGTGAATTCAAGTATGCATATCCTCTGCTAGAAATCTCAGAATTGGTTAAATCCATATGTTTAAAAGATTCATTTTAGCCTAATCAAACGATCAAAGAATGTTCAGAAAAACTCTTCCTTAAGAGCAATAGTCTATATAACTTGATTCTTTCTTCCTTCAACTGTGGAGAAAAATGCCAACTCCATCTGGAGTTCAAAATCAGCAGATAATGGCAGCTGTCATTTCTTCTTAATAACTATTCATTTATTTTCTAAAACCCTTACTGAGTAGTATGCCAGGGGATGGGTATGCAAGAAAAGTAAAAACACTCCAGTTTCTGTGCTGACACTCTTAGCTACTCTCTGTCTTATCTTATGTTTTCTCTAATCTTACAAGGCTTTCATGTTTTATCACTTTGGTGTAGGTGGGAAAAGAATCAAAAGACCAGTTTTTGCCTATATAATCAGTAGGTAATAGAGCTTGGATCCAAAGTATGTATTCATTTTCCTACATATACTGTTTTCTCTTGCCACACCCAGCATCCTGACTTCTTAGCCTTCAATTTCATTTTAGATAAATATGAGCAATACAGTGATCTAATTCTCTAATATTTCTATAATCTGAGATACTCAAATATTTTTACTTTATTGTTTGTGCTTTGGATTCAACCAGGGAAGTTATAAGCCTGATGTGTGTTCCTTATTCAAAAATATGTCTATGGTGTCACTTTTTGCCTCTGGGTCATTCAGATGTTCTTTTTCTTCTAAGTTCCTATTTTTATCTTTCTCATTTTGGTACTTAGTCTATGTGAGTACATTTCTAAATGGTGTTAGATAGATGCTCAGACTACTAAATGGTGTTAGGCAGATACTCAGATTACTTTTTCCTCCTAGTAAGCCAATTTTTCAAAAAAACCTATCCAATAAACATTATTTTTTTATTATTGATTTGCTGGTAATTTTTATCAACCTAAGTTCCATTTTTATGGGATTCGGTCTGTGTGTTGACTATTATTTTGAATTGGCCTTATAGTTTTCTTTTTCATAATTAATATATGGTGCTTTTTTTGTTCTTAACCATGACTATAAAACCCAAGTTTTCTTTCCTTAGTCTTCATTTTAAATCTTAGTTCTGTATGAACCTTCATTCTCCACACATTTTTTTTTTTTTTGGAATACATTTCTTGGATTATTCAAATATCAATGCACTTTAAAAGAATATGGCCTAGAATTTATGGATAAAATGGAAGAAAATTGGCATATTCATGATATTCTGCCATCCCATATGAAGGCATAGAATATCTCTTACTTTATCCAGATTATCTACTATGTTCCTTATTAGAGTTTTAAAATTTTCCCTATTGGCTTCCATTTCTAGAATTGTTTGTCTCAGATATGTTTTTAGTTTTATTTACTTTCATTTTATAGTTCTTTGTTTAGAGTGAGAGAAAATATTGAGTTAAATTTTTGTGATTAGTAAACACAGAAGCTGAAATGCAGCCACATTCAGGAAACATATTCTGAGATAACACCAGCTTTGAGGCATGTGAGTTTGTGGTGGGTTACCATTTCACTCTATTTTCATCTTCCTGGGATGCTCTTCCTATTTGTTTAGTGATATAGCTGATAAAATAGTGATATATTTTTATACTTTATATTTTATTATCCTGTATTTTGGGTTTCACTGGTGGCTCCTATGGTAAAGAATCCACCTGCAATGCAGGAGAGCTGGGTTTTATCCCTGGGTTGGGAAGATCCCCTGGAGAAGGAAATGGCAACCCATGGGGTCACAAAGAGTCAGATACCACTGAGTGATTAACATGCACACACACATCAAGTATTTTAGTTGTTTTCAATGACACTGTTCAGGAGGGTTAATTCACCAGGTTGTATGAAATCTCAAAGCTCTTTCTTATGCTTTGTTAAATTCTAATTTTGGTTATATTTTTTATTCCATAAATTTCTCCTCCTATTAAATTATTACTTATTCTTTTTACTTTCTTTCATTCCAGACTTTCACATTAAATAATAATCACCTTTGTTTTGACAGAAAACAGCATAACTCTGTAAAGCAATTATTCAATAAAAAATAAATTAATTAAAAAATACTAGTCACCTTTACCATGTTTTCTTGTTTTAATAATGTATTCTAGTATGGAAATTTTCTCTAAATATCAGTTTGCTATAACTCTCAATTTTAATATATAGTAATTTATCTGTACTTAAAGTAATTCCAAATAATAATGTCACCCATAATTTTAAATTGTTTGCTTCCTAATGAAAGTGTGTTATGTCTAGAGATTATGTCCTTTATGATATTAATTCTTTAGAATTTTTAAATTTCTTTGTGCTAATGAGCAATTAGCACAATTAATTAATTAATTAATTAATGAAAATGCTCACTTGTGATAGTTTCAGGAAAAATAAGTCTGTTTTAATTGTGTGTTATTTCCAGATTACTGTTTCAGCACAGCAATTCTGTATTAAATACAATGTTGACTAAGCCCAGGAGGGCAAATGGTAATAAAGTAAACAAATAACTAAAATTAGAATAATATGTGCATTGAAGAAAATGGACTATGATCATGAAGATAGCTATAGAGTCTATTTATATGTTCAAGGAAGAATTTTTTGTTAAATTAGAAAATTCTCCCATTTTTGAAAATTTGACAGGTTCTTCCCTAAGCTTTTAAGAGTTTTTTTTTTAAAATAATGCTGCATTAATTATATTCAAGGGTATAACTACTAGGTTTATATATGCTTATATACTTATATTGCGTATTCTTGATGGATTAACCTATTAGATATTATATGATTCCTCTAAATGATTTTTGAAACATTTATCTGACGTTTATTTGTTAAGTATTTGCCTACTGTAACTTTTTTTCTCAATTTTTATTTATTATTTGATTTTATACCTTACTCCTTCATCTGCAACATGTTTTTCTATTGTTTCATTCTTTTTATTTATTATTTTTTTTTTTTAGTGGCTGGGACTGTGTTCCTTGCTTGCAGTTGTTTAGCCTAAGGTCTCCAGTAGTGGAGTTTGTAGGCAGTTGGGTAGGGCTGGGTCTTGGTGTTGAAAGGTAGACCTTTAGGTTATCTCTCTCCAACTTATATTCCTTGGGGCCTGGTGTTCTCTGTAACTCCAGCAGTTTGGACTCAACACTCCTGCCTCTGGGGCTCATGTTTGATCTCTGGCCTGTAAACTGGGACTCCACATGCTCTGGGGTGTGGAAAAAGAAAGAAAAAGAAAAGAGAGAGAGAGAGAGAGAAAAGAAATCAGAACAATAACAAAGATTAAAAACAACCCCTGAAGGGTAAAATCAGACTCCAATAACAAGAAAGAGGACAAAAACAAACAAATAAAAAAGATATATATTTATGTGTGTGTGTGTGTATATATATATATAAGAAAATTTAAAATAAGAGGGAGCAGAATAATAATAAAGACTTTAAAAATAATAGGATAAATTTAGAAAACTAACAAAAATAGCAGAAAAAAGAAAAATATGTATGAAACAACCACTTAAGGATAAAACTGAACTCCACTGGCAAGCAGAAAACAAAAAGGTTGAAAAGAACCTTGGCTGCAAAGAGTGGGGCTTAGGTGGGGAAGGGCTTAGGTAGCTGGCATGTTTAGGTGTTATTTGATTTTCTGATCTGTGTTCTGTTCTTATTTTGACTTTTGAAATTAAACTGGACAAGCTTGGCCTTTAAGTAAGTTTAATATTCAGTTGCTAAGTTGTGTCCAACTCTTTGTGACCATATCAACTGCAGCACGCCAGGCTTCCCTATTGGGGCAATTAATTTTGAAATCTTATTTTGTAATTTAAAATGTTTATTTGAGTGTATTTCTTCTCCCATTTTTCCTTTGGATTTATAGTTTTCATTTTCTTTCTCTCTTTGTTCAGGAAATTGTGATTAAAATAATACATAGTTAGTTCAGTCGTTCAGTCATGTCTGACTCTTTGCGACCCCATGAACTGTAGCATGCCATGCTTCCCTGTCCATCACCAACCCCCAGAGTTGATAAAATTCATGTCCATTGAGTCAGTGATGCCATCCAACCATCTCATCCTCTGTCATCCCCTTCTCCTGCCTTCCATCTTTCTCAGCATCAGAGTCTTTTCCAGTTCTTCTAATCAAGTAGCCAAAGTATTGGAGTTTCAGCTTCAGCATTAGTCCTTCCAATGAATATTCACGACTGATTTCTTTTAGGATGGATTGGTTGGATCTCCTTGCAGTCCAAGGGACTCTCAAGAGTCTTCAACACTAAAGTTCAAAAGCATCAATTCTTCAGTGCTCAGCTTTCTTTATAGTCCAGCTCTCACATCGATATATGACTACTGGAAAAACCATAGTTTTGACTAGAGGGACGTTTGTTGGCAAAGTAACATCTCTGCTTTTTAATATGCTGTATAGGTTGGTCATAGCTTTTCTTCCAAGGAACAAGTGTCTTTTAATTTCATGGCTTCAGTCACCCTCTGCAGTGATTTTAGAGCACAAAAAAAGAAAGTCTGTCACTGTTTCCTTTGTTTCCCCATCTATTTGCCATGAAGTCATGGGACCGGATGCTACGATCTTCGCTTTATGAATGTTGAGTTTTAAGTCAGCTTTTTCACTCTCTTCTTTCACTTTCATCAGGAGGCTCTTTAGTTCCTCTTCACTTTCTGCCATAATCATGGTGTCACCTGCATATCTGAGGTTATTGGTATTTCTCCCAGCAATCTTGATTCTAGCTTTGCTTCTTCCAGCCCAGCATTTCGCATGATGTACTCTACATATAAGTTAAATAAGCAGGGTGACAATATACAAACTTATGGACTCCTGTCCCAGTTTGGAATCAGTCCATTTTTCCACGTCCAGTTCTAACTGGTGCTTCTTGACCTGAATACAGATTTCTCAGGAGGCAGTTCAGGTGGTCTGGTATTCCCATCTCTTGAAGAATTTTCCACTGTTTGTTGTGATCTATACAGTCAAAGGCTTTGGTGTAATCAATAAAGCAGGAGTAGATGTTTTTCTGGAAACCGCTTTCTTTTTCTGTGATCCAACAGATGTTGGCAGTTTGATCTCTGGTTCCTCTGCCTTTTATAAATCCAGTTTGAACATCTGGAATTTCATGGTTCATATACTGTTGAAGCCTGTTGGAGAATTTTAAGCACTACTTTGCTCAAAGGTACATATATGTTATATTATACATATATATTTAAAATGCATAAGTTATATATATATATATATAAATAACATATAATATTATATTAATATATAATATAGTAATAATTATTGATTATAATATAATATTATCATAATATTAAGAATATTAATATTGAGATATTAAATATATTATGATATTAAATATATTAAGATTAAGATATTCCATAATCTTAATAATGTTATAATATATTATATAATATATAATATATGTATTATATATATTATACATATAATATATATTTCACATATATATTATAAGTAAAATATATTTTACATCTTTATATATATTGTATATATATTTTATGTTATTGCAACCATTTTCCTTATATTTTAATACATATTTCAATAAAATCTAAGCTTAATTAATATCTTTATCCTTGTCATAAATTAGAACATTTTATAAATTGCCTACTTTTTCATCTTGCTATTTTTGTCTAGTATATTAGACTCAGCTTATTTTTAATACATCCTCAAATTTGGAATTATGAAAATGGCAAATCGATTTGCCAAAATATGCTTGTTACTTTGCTGACTGTGGCTTTTTCTAGTACTTCTTTTGTACTCAGTTTTCCTCTTCCTGAAGTTTATCTTGCCATGTGTTTTTCAGTGAGTTTTATGATTACTAAACTTCCAATCTTTTAAATATCTTCCAATATATTGCCCTAAATCTGGAGAACAGCTTACTTTGATCTGGAACTCTTCAGTAACAGTTATTTCCCAACAGAAATTTTGTGTCATTTTTGTCTGGCCACTTTTTTGCTCTTTGGAAGTTTGTTATGGAAAATGGCAAATTTGCAAAGGCTTTGGATTATTTCCCCAGCCATAAAAAACTAAGATAATTATTTGAAGAAAAAGAAGGTTGTTGGTTCTGTGTATGCCTATGTGGGTGTGTGTCGGGGTGGAAGTGTGGAAGTGAAAAACCGTAATGCATCATAAAGGTGGGACAGGTTGTGGCTGGTAGTCTACATTTTTATCAGCAAATAATTTATCAGTGAATAAAAAGGCAAGAACTGGGAAAAAAATAAGTTATTAGTCCCAGATTGCCATACAAGGATTTTTTGTTTACCATGAGGCATGATCCTCTGTTCCCTAAACTTACTTTGTTAAATACAAACTGCCCTTTCCTATCTGTGCTTGATGTTTTCCTTCTAGTATGCATTGAAAGATGAGTTAGCAAACAGGTGTATGTTCATTTTTTATTAATTTAAAAATACTTATTGAATTGCTTTTTTATTAAAGTATAGTGAATTATTAGTTTCATGTGTATAGCATAGAGATTCAGTATTTTTATAGATTATCCTCCATTAAAAGTTATTATATGTTAATTGCTATAATCCCTACATCCACTGGATCATGGAAAAAGGAAGAGAGTTCCAGAAAAGCATCTATTTCTGCTTTATTGACTATGCCAAAGCCTTTGACTGTGTGGATCACAATAAACTGTGGAAAATTCTGAAAGAGATGGGAATACCAGACCACCTGACCTGCCTCTTGAGAAATTTGTATGCAAGTCAGGAAGCAACAGTTAGAACTGGACATGGAACAACAGACTGGTCCCAAATAGGAAAAGGAGTACGTCAAGGCTGTATATTGTCACCCTCTTTATTTAACTTATATGCAGAGTCCATCATGAGAAACGCTGGACTGGAAGAAACACAAGCTGGAATCAAGATTGCCAGGAGAAATATCAATAACCTCAGATATGCAGATGACACCACCCTTATGGCAGAAAGTGAAGAGGAACTCAAAAGCCTCTTGACGAAAGTGAAAGTGGAGAGTGAAAAAGTTGGCTTAAAGCTCAACATTCAGAAAATGAAGATCATGGCATCCGGTCCCATCACTTCATGGGAAAAAGATGGGGAAACAGTGGAAACAGTGTCAGACTTTATTTTTCTGGGCTCCAAAATCACTGCAGATGGTGATTTCAGCCATGAAATTAAAAGACGCTTACTCCTTGGAAGGAAAGTTATGTCCAACCTAGACAGCATGTTCAAAAGCAGAGACATTACTTTGCCAACAAAGGTTCGTCTAGTCAAGGCTATGGTTTTTCCTGTGGTCATGTATGGATGTGAGAGTTGGACTGTGAAGAAGACTGAGTGCCGAAGAATTGATTCTTTTGAACTGTGGTGTTGGAGAAGACTCTTGAGAGTTCCTTGGACTGCAAGGAGATCCAACCAGTCCATTCTGAAGGAGATCAGCCCTGGGATTTCTTTGGAGGGAATGATGCTAAGGCTGAAACTCCAGTACTTTGGCCACCTCATGCGAAGAGTTGACTCATTGGAAAAGACTCTGATGCTGGGAGGGATTGGGGGCAGGAGGAAAAGGGGACGACAGAGGATGAGATGGCTGGATGGCATCATTGATTTGATGGACGTGAGTCTGAGTGAACTCCGGGAGTTGGTGTTGGACAGGGAGGCCTGGCGTGCTGCGATTCATGGGGTCGCAAAGAGTCGGACACGACTGAGCGACTGATCTGATCTGATCTGATAATTCCCTAAGAGTTGCAACATATCCTTGTCATTTATATATTTCGTACACAGTAATTTGTCTTTCTTAATCCCATACCCCTAACTTGCCCCTCCATCTTCCTTCTTCCCTCTAGCAATCACTAGTTTCTTTCTGTATCAGTTTTGCTTTATACATGTATTTGTATTATTTTTCTAATTTTATGTATAAGTGACATCATGCACTATTTGTCTTTTTTCTGTTTGGTTTATTTCACTAACATAACATTCTCTAGGTCCATCTATGTTGCTGGAAATGGCAGAATTTCATTCTTTTTATGGAGTGATATTTCTTCGTTTGTTTGTTTTTCTCCTCAAATTCCTTTGCCGATTTAGGGTTTTTTGTGGTCCATGTAAATTTTAGGGTCATTTGTTCTATTTCTATGAAAAATGTCTTGGGTAGGTGTTGTCTAGGAATTGTAGGTATTGTCTAGGAATTTCATAAAATCTATAGATTGCTTTGAGTAGTGTGAACATTTTAACAATGTTAATATTTCCAGTCTAAAAACTTGATAAATCTATTTTTATTATCTTCACTTTCCATTATCAATATTTTATAGCTTTCAAGGTATAGGTATTTTTCCATGGCCAAGGTAAGAGACCCAAGAGAGTAGGTGTTGCGAGAGGGCAACAGAGGGCAGACACACTAAAAACATAATCACAGAAAACTAACCAATCTAATACCATAGACCACAGCCTTGTAACTCATTAAACTAAGCCATGCTATGTGGGGCCACCCAAGACAGATGGGTCATGGTGGAGAGGTCTGACAATATGCGGTCCACTGGAGCAGGCAATGGCAAACCACTTCAGTATTTTTGCCTTGAGAACCCCATGAACAGTATGAAAAGGCAAAATGATAGGATACTGAAAGAGGAACTTCCCAGATCATTAGGTGCCCAATATGCTACTGGAGATCAGTGGAGACATAAACATAGAAAGAATGAAGGCATGGAATTAAAGCAAAAACAATATCCAGTTGTGGATATGACTGGTGATAGAAGCAAGGTCCGATGCTGTAAAGAGCAATATTGCATAGGAACCTGGAATGTCAGGTCCATGAATCAAGGCAAATTGGAAGTGGTCAAACAGGAGATGGCAAGAGTGAATGTCAACATTCTAGGAATCAGCGAACTAAAATGGACTGGAATGGGTGAATTTAACTCAGATGACCATTATATCTACTACTGTGGGCAGGAATCCCTTAGAAGAAATGGAGTAGCCATCATGGTCAACAAAAGAGTCTGAAATGCAGTACTTGGATGCAATCTCAAAAATGACAGAATGATCTCTGTTCATTTCCAAGGCAAACCATTCAATATCGCAGTAATCCAAGCCTATGCCCCAAGCAGTAATGCTGATGAAGCTGAAGTTGAATGGTTCTATGAAGACCTACAAGATCTTTTAGAACTAACACACAAAAAAGATGTCCTTTTCATTACAGGGGACTGGAATGCAAAAGTAGGAAGTCAAGAAACATCTGGAGTGACAGGCAAATTTGGCCTTGGAATACAGAATGAAGTATGGCAAAGGCTAATAGAGTTTTGCCAAGAAAATGCACTGGACATAGCCAACACCCTCTTCCAACAACGCAAGAGAAGACTCTATACATGGACATCACCAGATGGTCAACACCAAAATCAGATTGATGATATTCTTTGCAGCCAAAGATGGAGAAGCTCTATACAGTCAGCAAAAACAAGACCAGGAGCAGACTGTGGCTCAGATCATGAACTCCTTATTGCCAAATTCAGACTTAAATTGAAGAAAGGAGGGAAAACCACTAGACCATTCAGGTATGACCTAAATAAAATCCCTTATGATTATACAGTGGAAGTGTGCAATAGATTTAAGGGACTAGATCTGATAGACAGAGTGCCTGATGAACTAGGGACAGAGGTTCGTGACATTGTACAGGAGACAGGGATCAAGACCATCCCCATGGAAAAGAAATGCAAAAAAGCAAAATAGCTGTCTGAGAAGGCCTTACAAATAGCTGTGAAAAGAATAGAAGCAAAAAGCAAAAGAGAAAAGGAAAGATTTAAGCAACTGAATGCAGAGTTCCAAAATATTGAAAGGAGAGATAAGAAAGCCTTCCTCAGCAATCAATGCAAAGAAATAGAGGAAAACAACAGAATGGGAAAGACTAGAGTTATCTTCAAGAAAATTAAAGATACCAAGGGAATATTTCATACAAAGATTGGCTTGATAAAACACGGAAATGGTATGGACCTAACAGAAGCAGAAGATATTAAGAAGAGGTGGCAAGGATACACAGAAGAACTGTACAAAAAAGATCTTCATGACCCATATAATCACGATGCTGTGATCACTTACGTAGAGCCAGACATCCTGGAATATGAAGACAAGTAGGCCTTAGAAAGCATAATTTTGAATAAAGCTAGTGGAGGTGATGGAATTCCAATTGGGCTATTTCAAATCCTGAAAGATGATGCTGTGAAAGTGCTGCACTCAATATGCCAGCAAATGTGGAAAACTCAGCAGTGGCCACCGGACTGGAAAATGTCAGTTTTCATTCCAATCCCAAGGAAAGGAAATGCCAAAGAATGCTCAAACTACCGTACAATTGCACTCATCTTACAAGCAAGGAAAGTAATGCTCAAAATTCTCCAAGTCAGGCTTCAGCAATACGTGAACTGTGAACTTCCTAATGTTCAAGCTGGTTTTAGAAAAGGCAGAGGAACCAGAGATCAAATTGCCAACATCCACTGGATCGTGAAAAAAGCAAGAGAGTTCCAAAAAAAATCTATTTCTGCTTTCTTGACTATGCCAAAGCCTTTGACTGTGTGGATCACAATAAACTGTGGAAAATTCTGAAAAAGATGGGAATACCAGACCACTTGACCTGCTTCTTGAGAAACCTATATGCAGGTCAGAAAGCAATAGTTAGAACTGGACATGGGACAACAGACTTGTTCCAATTGGTAAAGGAGTACATCAAGGCTGTATATTGTCACCCTGCTTATTTAAGTTATATGCAGAGTACATCATTAGAAACGCTGGGCTAGAAGAAGCACAAGCTGGGATCAAGATTGGCGGGAGAAATATCAATAACCTCAGATATACAGATAACACCACCCATATGGCAGAAAGTGAAGAGGAACTAAAAAGCCTCTTGATGAAAGTGAAATAGGAAAGTGAAAAAGTTGGCTTAAAGCTCAACATTCAGAAAATGAAGATCATGGCATCTGGTCCCATCACTTCACGGGAAATAGATGGGCTAACAGTGTAAACAATGTCAGACTATTTTTCTGGGCTCCAAAATCACTGCAGATGGTGACTGCAGCTATGAAATTAAAAGACACTTACTCCTTGGAAGGAATGTTATGACCAAACTAGATAGCATATTGAAAAGCAGAGACATTAGTTTGCCAACAAAGGTCTGTCTAGTCAAGGCTATGGTTTTTCCTGTGGTCAGGTATGGATGTGAGAGTTGGACTGTAAAGAAAGCTGAGCACCGAAGAATTGATGCTTTTGAACTGAGGTGTTGGCAAAGACTCTTGAGAGTCCCTTGGACTACAAGGAGATCCAACCAGTCCATCCTAAAGGAGATCAGCCCTGAGTGTTCATTGGAAGGACTGATGCTGAAGCTTAAACTTCAATACTTTGGCCACCTGATGCGAAGAGTTGACTCATTGGAAAAGACCCTGATGCTGGGAGGGAATGGGGGCAGGAGAAGAAGGGAATGATAGAGGATGAGATGGCTGGATGGCATCACCAACTCTATGCACATGAGTTTGAGTAAACTCCTGGAGTTGGTGATGGACAGGGAGGCCTGGCATGCTACGATTCATGGGATTGCAGAGAGTCAGACACGACTGAGTGACTGAACTGAAGTTTATTCCTAGGTATTCTATTCTTTTAGATGTGATTTTGAATGGCTCTTTTGTTGTTTTTAGTTTTTGATAGAAAGGGTACATTTATTAGTGTATAAAAAAGCATCAGATTTCTATAAATTAATCGTGCATCCTATAAATTTTTCTGAATTCATTTATTAGTTCTAATAGTTTCTGTATAGAGTATTTAGGGTTTTTATTATAGAGTATCATGTCATTGGCCTAACATGATAATTTTACCTTTTCCCTTCTGATTTGTACACTTTAATTCCTTTTTCTTGTCTGATTGTTGTGGCTAGAACTTCTAATACCATGTTGAATAGAAGTGATGAAAATGAGCATCCTTGTCTTGCTCCAGGATTTAGCAGGAAGGCTTTCAGCCTTTCACCATTTAGTATTATGTTGGCTGTGGATTTGCCATAAATGGCTTTTATTATGTTGATATAGGTTCCCTCTATACCCCCTTTGGCAAGATATATTATCATGAATGGAGAATTTTATCAAATGCTTTTTCTTCATCTATTGAGATGATCATGTGGTTTTGTCTTTTCTATTGCTTATAATGTGTGTCATATTGATTGATTTATGTATATAGAAACATCTTGTGACCCTGGGATAAATACAACTTGATCATGGTATATGATACTTTCTATGTGTTGTTGTTTTCAGGTTGCCAATGTTTTGTTGAGGATTTTTGCATCTATATTCATCAAAGTTATTTTATTTGGTAGTGTCTTTGGTATTAGTATCAGAGTAATTTTGGCCTCCTAGGATTAATTTGGATGTGTTCCTTCCTTTTCAATTCATTGGGAATATTTTGAGAAGTACAGGTATTCTTTATATATTTGGTATTCTCTGTGAAGCCATCCAGTCCTGGGCTTTTGCTTGCTGGATTTTTTTTTATTATTATTATTATTACAAATTCAGTTTCTTTGCTAGTGATTGGTCAAATTGTCTGTTTCATATTGATTCAGTCTTAGCAAGTCTTATGTTTCTAGAAATTTGTCTATGTCTTCTAGGTTGTCATATAACTGTAGTATTCTTTTATGACTTTTTTTTAATCTCTGTGGTATCAGATTCTATTTCTTCTCTTTAATTTCTTATTTCATTTATTTGAGTTCTCATCCTTTATTTCTTATAAGCCTGGCTAAAAGTTGATCAATTTTGTTTATCTTTTCAAAAAGTAGCTCCTGGCTTCATTGATCTTGTCTGTTGTTTTTTAATCTCTATATTATTTATTGTGTCATTTAAGACTTCTGTTTTCTTCTTTTCTTTTTTTTTAAATTTTATTTTATTTTTAAACTTTACAAAATTGTATTAGTTTTGCCAAATATCAAAATGAATCCACCACAGGTATACATGTGTTCCCCACCCTGAACCCTCCTCCCTCCTCCCTCCCCATTCCATCCCTCTGGGTCATCCCAGTGCACCAGCCCCAAGCATCCAGTATCGTGCATCGAACCTGGACTGGCAACTCATTTCATACATGATATTTTACAAGTTTCAATGCCATTCTCCCAAATCTTCCCACCCTCTCCCTCTCCCACAGAGTCCATAAGACTGTTCTATACATCAGTGTCTCTTTTGCTGTCTCATACACAGGGTTATTGTTACCATCTTTCTAAATTCCATATATATGCGTTAGTATACTGTATTGGTGTTTTTCTTTCTGGCTTACTTCACTCTGTATAATAGGCTCCAGTTTCATCCACCTCATTAGAACTGATTCAAATGTATTCTTTTTAATGGCTGAGTAATACTCCATTGTGTATATGTACCACCACTTTCTTATCCATTCATCTACTGATGGACATCTAGGTTGCTTCCATGTCCTGGCTATTATAAACAGTGCTGCGATGAACATTGGGGTACACGTGTCTCTTTCCCTTCTGGTTTCCTCAGTGTGTATGCCCAGCAGTGGGATTGCTGGATCATAAGGCAGTTCTATTTCCAGTTTTTTAAGGAATCTCCACACTGTTCTCCATAGTGGCTGGACTAGTTTGCATTCCCACCAACAGTGTTAAGAGGGTTCCCTTTTCTCCACACCCTCTCCAGCATTTATTGCTTGTAGACTTTTGGATCGCAGCCATTCTGACTGGCGTGAAATGGTACCTCATAGTGGTTTTGGTTTGCATTTCTCTGATAATGAGTGATGTTGAGCATCTTTTCATGTGTTTGTTAGCCATCTGTATGTCTTCTTTGGAGAAATGTCTATTTAGTTCTTTGGCCCATTTTTTGATTGGGTCATTTATTTTTCTGGAGTTGAGCTGTAGAAGTTGTGTGTATATTCTTGAGATTAGTTGTTTGTCAGTTGCTTCATTTGCTATTATCTTCTCCCATTCTGAAGGCTGTCTTTTCACCTTGCTAATAGTTTCCTTTGATGTGCAGAAGCTTTTAAGGTTAATTAGGTCCCATTTGTTTATTTTTGCTTTTATTTCCAATATTCTGGGAGGTGGGTCATAGAGGATCCTGCTGTGATGTATGTCAGAGAGTGTTTTGCCTATGTTCTCCTCTAGGAGTTTTATGGTTTCTGGTCTTACATTTAGATCTTTAATCCATTTTGAGTTTATTTTTGTGTATGGTGTTAGAAAGTGTTCTAGTTTCATTCTTTTACAAGTGGTTGACCAGATTTCCCAGCACCACTTGTTAAAGAGATTGTCTTTAATCCCTTGTATATTCTTGCCTCCTTTGTCAAAGATAAGGTGTCCATATGTGTGTGTGGATTTATCTCTGGGCTTTCTATTTTGTTCCATTGATCTATATTTCTGTCTTTGTGCCAGTACCATACTGTCTTGATAACTGTGGCTTTGTAGTAGAGCCTGAAGTCAAGTAGGTTGATTCCTCCAGTTCCATTCTTCTTTCTCAAGATCGCTTTGGCTATTCGAGGTTTTTTGTATTTCCATACAAATTGTGAAATTATTTGTTCTAGCTCTGTGAAGAATACTGTTGGTAGCTTGATAGGGATTGCATTGAACAAGACAAAGGTGCCCACTTTCACCATTACTATTCAACATAATTTTGGAAGTTTTGGCCACAGCAATCAGAGCAGAAAAAAAAATAAAAGGAATCCAAATTGGAAAAGAAGAAGTAAAGCTCTCACTGTTTGCAGATGACATGATCCTCTACATAGAAAACCCTAAAGACTCCACCAGAAAATTACTAGAACTAATCAATGACTATAGTAAAGTTGCAGGATATAAAATCAACACACAGAAATCCCTTGCATTCCTATACACTAATAATGAGAAAACAGAAAGAGAAATTAAGGAAACAATTCCATTCACCATTGCAACGGAAAGAATAAAATACTTAGGAATATATCTACCTAAAGAAACTAAAGACCTATATATAGAAAACTATAAAACACTGGTGAAAGAAATCAAAGAGGACACTAACAGATGGAGAAATATACCATGTTCATGGATTGGAAGAATCAATATAGTGAAAATGAGTATACTACCCAAAGCAATCTATAGATTCAATCTATAGAATCTTTTTTATTTTCTATCTGGATGATTGTCCATTGATGTAAGTGAGGTATTAAAGTCACCTGCTGTTATTGTCAAATATTCCCTTTATGTCTGTTAGTATGCTTTATTTATTTAGGTGCTCTTACATTGGATGCATATATATTAGCAAGTATAATAGCTTCTTCTTGACCTGTGGCATGCAGAGAGGTGGTCTCAAGGAAACCCAGCAGCCCCTAGAGCAGACCTCTCACTGCCCTGCCTCAGATGCTAGTCAGCTCATATGCCTCTCATGTGAGGGCTTCAGGCTTCCCACAGCACTTCTGTTTTTCCTAGCCATGCTCTAACCAGTCAAGGAGGCTTGTGTCCTCTATGAAGAACCCCAGAACTAGGGCGCCCAACTATGGCTTGAAATGCTCACTCCCCAGGGCTAATGTCATCTTGCAATCTCCCTTTTCCTCTGAGTCCCCTCCCAGAGACACAGATTCTGACTCAGCCACTTTTCTTCCCTTCCCACCTGATTATGTGTTTATCTTTCTTACAGTGTTGGCTGTACAAACATCCTTTTTCCAGTTTCCAGTTAGCTTTCCATGGGAATTTTTACATATGTAGATATGTTTTGATATGTTTGTTGGAGGATATGTGCTCCATATCCCCGTACTCCACAATACAGATCTCACCTTCCCCTAATTTTGAATCACTATATTGTACACCTGAAACTAGTATAATCTTGTAAATGTGTTCTACCTGAAAAAAAAAACATTAAAAATTAAGAAAGAAAAACAAGAATGCCAAAAAAAAAAAAAACTTATTGAAAATATAGTCAGTTGGGCACTCTTAGGTGCATGGAACACATTATTCAATAGAACATTAAAGGTCTGTGCCCTATACCAGTTTCTACATGAGAAAGGAGAAATAAAATAAGCAATAGATATAACAGTATAGTAAATTATATAATATGCTAGAATATTATAAAAGAAAAACTTAAACAGAATAGGAAGATAGTAAATATAAGGTATGGGATAAGAGGAAAGAAGAGTGAAGCAGATGTTAACAAGGGTAAGACTGTAATAAAATTGTGAAGTCTATTAAAATTTAAAATTGTTCATCAAGGTAAAATTTCATATAAGCTTAAGAGTAAAATAAAATTTTAGCATTGAACTTATTTGCTGAAGTATCTCTTAGAAGATGTACATCAGCAAGAAGGGAAATTTTTATGAACTGAATTGTGCCCTCCTCCCCAAAATTCGAGTGTTGAAGCACTGAGTGATTATATTTGGAAAATGGACCTCAGGGGGAATATTAAGGTTAAATGAGGTCCAGGAAATGGCAACCCACTCCAGTGTTCTTGCCTGGAGAATCCCAGGGACGGGGGAGGCTGGTGGGCTGCCATATATGGGGTCGCACAGGGTTGGACACGACTGAAGCAACTTAGCAGTAGCAGCAGCAAGGATTGGGCCCTAGCCCAAGAGAATTGGTGTCTTTATAAGAAGAGGGACAGATACAAGACATTGTGTGCACACACACAGAAAAGAAGTCATGTGTCTTTAGAGAAAAGGAAGAGTGCTGGGAGCCGGCGAGAGACATTCCACTCGTGACAAAGGTCATGAGGAAGGGGGCTCGGCATACGCAAAGGCGGGATCGAGCCTCGGGAGTGCCCCTGGATATTCTCGAGCATCTACCCCCCAAAAAACCAGAGTCTGCCTACTTTATTGCTTTGTGCTCTCACCTCTGACTTTACTGGGGGCTGTCCCCCACCACCATCTCACTCTCTCTGTCAAAAAGTTAACTTACAGCTCCAATTAATAAAGTTCCTGGGCAATTAGGAGTGTTTAAATCCAAACCCCTCAGATGGCTCTCTAACTCGCCTGACAAGTTTACCCGGACACCTACAGCTATGCATACGATTGTTTACAGTCTCCCAGCCTCCAGAGGCACGGGAAGCTTAAGATATTCAAATAGCTTAGAGCCTCTCAGAGAATTAGAAACTGTCAGAATAAAACTAGTAAAAGATTTCATTGATGAGCCAATGTTTGTTGCCAAGTTTTCACATCCCCTGAATTGTATCCTTGAATGTGCATTAATTAATATAGTTGGTATTAGAAAAAATAAGTAGTGGCCTTGGTGTTAGTAACTTTAGACCCTTAAGGTAGTAAATTCTTTCCTTTGTAAACCCATTACACATCCACCCTATAGGAACGTAATCTTATCTTCGGAGGATGGCGCCAAACCTTAAAATAATTACTCTTAGAGAAAATAAGTCTTTGTTGATAAGTCCTTGTCAAGAGTCATAAAATGTTAATAGGCCTCTGGCCAGAAGATGATGTAAATCACCTAAACCATTTGTATACGATAAATCTGCAGGAAAGAAACCCTGGTTTTTGATAAGCATCAAAGACTGCTGATTTTGCATCCCCTATTGTCCTCTATGTGTAACTTAGGGTATAAAAGCCCCTGTTGAAAATAAAGCTATGGGCCTTGCTCACCAACGCTTGGTCTCCCCATGTCATTCTTCCCTTTAACTTCTAGCTGAGTGTCCATCTGGAGCGTGGATGTCCTCTGCGACCATTTATTTGCCTGGGCTTCTAAGACCCACTCGAGAAGGTGTCTAAGGTGGGGCACCTTCCGCTATTCGAGAGGGCGCCTGCGGCCTCCGTGGTCAGAGCTAACCTGGTGTCACGGGTTATATTGATTTTCCGCGTAAACCAAGCCACTCAGCTTCTTTTCTCCACTGAATTTTCCTACTGAGCTATCCTCATTCTATTCCTCTTTATTATATCTAATTAACATTTGAATAGGCCGCCTAGCCGTCTCTCCTTCGAAGACCCTGGATCAGCCGGGGCTGGACCCCGGCAGAAGAGAAAGAGAAAAGGAAGAGAAGAGAAAAGGAAAAGAAAGATATGCCACACCAGAAATCAACCTTGATGTCAGCTTCATCTTAGACTTACAGCTTCCAGAAATGTAAAAAAGTGAATTTCTGTTACTTAAGCCATTGTCTGTTGTATTTTATAATGGCAGCCCTAGCAGACTAACACAGAAATGGACCCAAGAGGAAGTACATATGGGCTATAACTGTGAGTTAATACCCTTGTTAAATTTACTATTATTCTAAATACGCAGTGATCAAAGCATTAAAAATATATCAGTCAAGAATGGTTAAAATAAAACAGATGGAAGCCACCAAAGGCTGGCCTGGATCTGGAGTAAATGAAATTCTTTTACACAGACTGCAAGATTACTATTAGTACCACATTCAGTATCTACTGAAGCTGAATATATGGATTTTTCCAGGTCCAGCAATTCATAACTAATTATATACCCAGATAAATAAATGTATAGTCACCAAAGACATGAATAAAAATGCCCATAGAGGATTTATTCATTCAGTTCAGTTTAGTCACTCAGTCATGTCCAACTCTTTGCGAACCCATGGACTGCAGCACACCAGGCCTCTCTGTCCATTACCAAGTCCCAGAGTTCACTCAAACTCATGTCCATTGAGTCAGTGATGCCATCCAACATCTCATCCTGTCATCTCCTTCTCCTCCTGCCTCCAATCTTTCCCAGCATCAGGTTCTTTTCAAATGAGTCAGCTCTTCACATCAGGTGGTCAAAGTATTGGAGTTTCAGCTTCAGCATCATTCCTTCCAATGAATATTCAGGACTGAATTCCTTTAGGATGGACTGGTTGGATCTCCTTGCAGTCCAAGGGACTCTCAAGAGTCTTCTCCAACACCACAGTTCAGAAGCATCAATTCGGCGCTCAACTTTCTTTATAGAGTGGCGGCTGTGCACTGCAGGAGCGACTGTGAGGATTTATTCATACGAGGCCCAAATTAGGGAAAAATAAAGCAAATGTCCATTAATAGTAGAATTGGTAAACAACTATAATATATTTGTGTGCTTCTCATGTGGCTCGGTGGCAGAGTCCGCCTCCAATGCAGGAAACACTAGGTTGGAAACACATACACTACCACACATGAAATAGATCAGATCAGATCAGATCAGTCACTCAGTTGTGTCTGACTCTTTGCCACCCCATGAATCGCAGCACGCCAGGCCTCCCTGTCCAACACCAACTCCCGGAGTTCACTCAGACTCACGTCCATCGAGTCAGTGATGCCATCCAGCCATCTCATCCTCTGTCATCCCCTTCTCCTCCTGCCCCCCAATCCCTCCCAGTATCAGAGTCTTTACCAATGCGTCAACTCTTCGCATGAGGTGGCCAAAGTGCTGGAGTTTCAGCTTTAGCATCATTCCTTCCAAAGGAATCCCAGGGCTGATCTCCTTCAGAATGGACTGGTTGGATCTCCTTGCAGTCCAGGGGACTCTCAGGAGTCTTCAACACCACAGTTCAAAAGCATCAATTCTTCGGCGCTCAGCCTTCTTCACAGTCCAACTCTCACATCCATACATGACCACAGGAAAAACCATAGCCTTGGCTAGATGAACCTTTGTTGGCAAAGTGATGTCTCTGCTTTTGAATATGCTATCTAGGTTGGTCATAACTTTCCTTCCAAGAAGTAAGCATCTTTAAATTTCCTGGCTGCAGTCACCATCTGCAGTGATTTTGGAGCCCAGAAAAATAAAGTCTGACACTGTTTCCACTGTTTCCCCATCTATTTCCCATGAAGTTATGGGAGCAGATGCCATGATCTTCGTTTTCTGAATGTTGAGCTTTAAGCCAACTTTTTCACTCTCCACTTTCACTTTGGTCAAGAGGCTTTTGAGTTCCTCTTCACTTTCTGCCATAAGGCTGGTGTCATCTGCATATCTGAGGTTATTGATATTTCTCCCGGCAATCTTGATTCCAGCTTGTGTTTCTTCCAGTCCAGCATTTCTCATGATGTACTCTGCATATAAGTTAAATAAACAGGGTGACAATATACAGCCTTGACGTACTCCTTTTCCTATTTGAAACCAGTCTGTTGTTCCGTGTCCAGTTCTAACTGTTGCTTCCTGACCTGCATACGAATTTCTCAAGAGGCAGGTCAGGTGGTCTGGTATGCCCATTTCTTGAAGAATTTCCCACAGTTTATTGTGATCCACACAGTCAAAGGCTTTGGCATAATCAATCAAGCAGAAATAGATGTTTTTTCTGGAACTCTCTTGCTTTTTCCATGATCCAGCGGATGTTGGCAATTTGATCTCTGGTTCCTCTGCCTTTTCTAAAACCAGCTTGAATGTCAGGAAGTTCACAGTTCACATATTGCTGAAGCCTGGCTTGGAGAATTGTGAGCATTACTTTACTAGCATGTGAGATGAGTGCAATTGTGCGGTAGTTTGAGCATTCTTTGGCATTGCCTTTCTTTGGGATTGGAATGAAAACTGACCTTTTCCAGTCCTGTGGCCACTGCTGAGTATTCCATATTTGCTGGCATATTGAGTACAGCACTTTCACAGCATCATCTTTCAGGATTTGGAATAGCTCAACTGGAGTTCCATCACCTCCACTAGCTTTGTTCATAGTGATGCTTTCTAAGGGCCACTTGACTTCACATTCCAGGATGTCTGGCTCTAGGTCAGTGATCACACCATCGTGATTATCTGGGTCGTGAAGATCTTTTTTGTACAGTTCTTCTGTGTATTCTTGCCATCTCTTCTTAATATCTTCTGCTTCTGTTAGGTCCATACCATTTCTGTCCTTTATCGAGCCCATCTTTGCATAAAATTTTCCTTTGGTATCTCTGATTTTCTTGAAGAGATCGCTAGTCTTTCCCATTCTGTTGTTTTCCTCTATTTCTTGCATTGATCGCTGAAGAAGGCTTTCTTATCTCTTCTTGCTGTTCTTTGGAACTCTGCATTCAGATGATTATATCTTTCCTTTTCTCCTTTGCTTTTCACTTCTCTTCTTTTCACAGCTATTTGTAAGGCCTCCTCAGACAGCCATTTTGCTTTTTTGCATTTCTTTTCTATGTGGATGGTCTTGATCCCTGTCTCCTGAACTATGTCACGAACCTCATTCCATAGCTCATCAGGCACTCTATCTATCAGATCTAGGCCCTTAAATCTATTTCTCATTTCCACTGTATAATCATAAGGGATTTGATTTAGGTCATACCTGAATGGTCTAGTGGTTTTCCCTACTTTCTTCAATTTAAGTCTGAATTTGGCAGTAAGGAGTTCATGGTCTGAGCCACAGTCAGCTCCTGGTCTTGTTTTTGCTGACTGTATAGAGCTTCTTCATATTTGGCTGCAAAGAATATCATCAATCTGATTTCGGTGTTGACCATCTGGTGATGTCCATGTACAGAGTCTTCTCTTGTGTTGTTGGAAGAGGGTGTTTGTTATGACCAGTGCATTTTCTTGGCAAAACTCTATTAGTCTTTGCCCTGCTTCATTCCATATTCCAAGGCCAAATTTGCCTGTTACTCCAGCTGTTTCTTGACTTCCTACTTTTGCATTCCAGTCCCCTATAATGAAAAGGACATCTTTTTTGAGTGTTAGTTCTAAAAGTTCTTGTAGGTCTTCATAGAGCCGTTCAACCTCAGCTTCTTCAGCATTACTGGTTGGGGCATAGACTTGGATTACTGTGTTATTGAATGGTTTGCCTTGGAAACGAACAGAGATCATTCTGTCGTTTTTGAGATTGCATCCAAGTACTGCATTTCAGACTCTTTTGTTGACCATGATGGCTACTCCATTTCTTCTGAGGGATTCCTGCCCACAGTAGTAGATATAATGGTCATCTGAGTTAAATTCACCCATTCCAGTCCATTTCAGTTCGCTGATTCCTAGAATGTCGACATTCACTCTTGCCATCTCTTGTTTGACCACTTCCAATTTGCCTTGATTCATGGACCTGACATTCCAGGTTCCTATGCAATATTGCTCTAAGCATCGGACCTTGCTTCTATCACCAGTCACATCCACAGCTGGGTATTCTTTTTGCTTTGGGTCCATCCCTTCATTCTTTCTGGAGTTATATCTCCACTGATCTCCAGTAGCATATTGGGCACCTATGGACCTGGGGAGTTCCTCTTTCATTATCCTATCATTTTGTCTTTTCATACTGTTAATGGGGTTCTCAAGGCAAGAATACTGAAGTGGTTTGCCATTCCCTTCTCCAGTGGACCACATTCTGTCAGATCTCTCCACCATGACCTGCCCATCTTGGGTTGCCCCACGGGCATGGCTTAGTTTCATTTAGTTAGACAAGGCTGTGGTCCTAGTGTGATTAGATTGACTAGTTTTCTGTGAGTATGATAGCCAGTGGGAATTTGATGTAAGAATCAAGGAACTCAAAATGGGGCTCTGTAGCAACCTAGAGGGGTGAAAAAGCATGAGAGGTGGGAGGGAAGTTCAAGAGGGAAGGGAACATATGTGTACATATGACTGATTCATGTTGCTGTATGGCAAAAATCAGTGTAATGTCAGAAAGAAGTTATCCTTCAATTAAAAATAAGTAAATTATATTAAAAAAACAAGCAAACAAAAAAATAAGTAAATTTAAAAAACAGGCAAAAATAACAAATTCTTACAAATTAGGAAACAAATGGAGACAGTTGCTGTCACTGCATAGGAACCCAATATGTGGCTTTTGGAAGCAGGTAAAGCTCAATATCTTGATGAGAACTTACTTGTTCACAATGTATTGTGAAAATTCCTTGAACACATATGACATATAAATCCTACTGTATGTGCCTTATACTATAGTAAAATATTTTAAAATACCAATGTAATCTAAATATATATATTTATATATAGTTTATATATATTTATATATATATATTTATATATATATATTTAGATTACATTGGTATTGGTAATCTAAATATATATATATATATATATATATATATATAGTCAGAAAGGAAACAGGTCAGCTGAGAACAAGTAAAAGTACTTCTCTTGTGAGAGAGGAATGCATGCATATTAATAAACTGAAGACCCTGACAGTTAAAAGGAACCACAGATACATGTCTCACGTACTCAGGGTAGGAAATACATGAATAAAATAGACTGCTTGTCCTTTAAAAAAAACATAAGAAAACTCTATATATCTATCTAATAGGCATTGTAGTTAAAAGAAAAAAAAATCCTTTACATATTAGCCTTGCATCTTTTCATCTTGTTAATTTCACATATTAATCTTATAGTTCAAAAATATCTTTGAATGATTTGTTAGGAATTGTTTTATGGAGACAAATATGTTGACCTCAGATAAATACAGCTGAGCAGGCTCTTTTCTTTTAATATTTGTCATTTTTGTTTTGTTTTACTTCTTGAGCTGGGATCTGCAGAACATGCTGATTGACTTAGTAAAAGTGTAAATTTTTGCTTGTCCCCAATCTTAGGGAAGAATCATTCAGTCATTAGCTATATGGTTTTATTTATAGATATCCTTTATTAGCTGATAAACTTTCCTTTCATTCTTAATTTACTGAGGACTTTCTTTAATTACAAATTGGTATTACTTAGCTTTTATTCCATTACTATGGTGCATTGCATTGATTATTTTCAAATACTAAACTAAACTTTCATTCATAGGATGAACCTTATTTGGTGATGATGGATTAGTGTTTTTATGTATTACTAGATTGCTGTTATTTTGTTGAAGATATTTTACTTGTATTATGAAGAATATTTGTTTATATTTTTCTTTCAGTGTCTGTGAGATTTGTGGTATCAGGGTTATACTAGTCTAAAATTAAGTGGCTAGCATGAACTTCATGTTTAATTTCTTAAAGAATAAGTATCAGAATGGTATAATTTCTGCCTAAATGTTTGACTGAATTTACCAATGAAGCTATCTAGACTTCAAGTTTGCTTCGTTAAATTCTTTTTGATCTCTTAAGTTACTTTGGTCAATTAATGTTTTTCAATGAAAGTTTTTCAACTTGCATTTGTGCTACTCCAAGGACTTTTTTGACCATATCAGACTTTATATATCCGTGGCTCCTAGAATAGTATCTTTTACATAGGAAAAACTGAAACTGAAAGTGTCAGTCACTCAGCTATGTCTGACTATTTGTGACCCTATGAACTGTAGCCTACCAGGCTCCTCCATCCATGGAATTCTCCAGGCAAGAACACTGAAGTGAGTTGCCATGTCTTTCTCCATGGACTCTTCTTGACCTGGGGATCAAACCCAGGTCTCCTGCATATCATGCAGATTCTTTACTATCTGAGTCACCTTAGTACCTACCATAAAGTTCTTAGAAGTGAGAACATGTACAAATCCATGCAAGCCTCAAAACAATTTGTTATGCAAACAAGAGGAATGAATCCAGTTTCTACTCAAATGTCTGACTACTCTATCTATTTTGCTTGTAGTCTATTCAAATTCCTATCAACAATCCAGAAAAAGGCAGATAATCATCACATGTTCCTCTTTGCCTAAATGAAACACTAGATTGTGTTTGATATTTAGCTGTGTGTTTGTTTGCATGTAATATACTAATACTGCTAAATAGAGACCATGATTTTTATTCAATTTTAGGTATAAAAACTATTGAATCATATATAACTCTGCCAACCAAATAGATGGCCAAGATATTCCTATTCAAGCTTGCTCTCTGTGTTTTTTCACTTAGTGTCCCAGAACATTATCTTCCTATGAACAAGCAAGTAGCCACTATTTTTATGCTCACTCTTTATCAGCAAACTCCTTCCTTATTTTATCCCCACCTCCTCCTTTTAAAAGAGATGCAACTGCTAACATTCTGGTTTTCCCAACTGTTTCTATGTAGCCCTATGATTTGTTTGAGGGAAAATCATATAGCAAAAGTGAGTTTCTTTCTATTCAGAAGAAATGATATACTGTAATGTAGTTTTAACACCTATTAATCAAAAACAACCTATCATTATTATAAATATACAGTAAATATTACTGTATGAGGAGAAGGAAGCAACAGAGGATGAGATGATTGGATGGCATCATCAACTCAGTGGACATGAGTTTGAGCGCACTCAGGGAGACAGTGAAGGACAGGGAAGCCTGGTGTGCTGCAGTCCATGGGGTTGCAAAGATTTGGGCACAACTAAGTGACTGAACAACATATAGTAGATACCATTCAGCAGTTTTCAGAATGTCAACAAATCCTTCGAATTTGAGCCAGAGGAACTGTCAAGCATACACTAATGAGAATTAAATATTTTTATCTTTGTTGCCAAATAAAAAGTAGAAATTTCGTTTTTCATTTTTAGTGGAAGGAAAATATCAGAATCTACAATCACTTGAAAATGCATTAACTGGTTTATATAATACTTACTCTTTAGATATAGCTTACTGACATTTTTTCTATAGTTTTTTCTTTAGTAGTCTCTATTTAATGTAGTACAAATATTAAGAATGTGCTTTCATTTATGAAAATTATCTGATGGTTGTGTTTTTAGTCAAAGCTGATAGTGAACTTTATGTTCAATGATGATGAATAGCAGTTTATGATAAGCCACCAATAATGCCTTACAAATACAACTTTTAAAAGACTAAGCTAAAAGCATACTTAGTAAAAATTTGCAGTATAGGATGAAAATTAGTCTATTCAGGTATCAAAACTATGGTTGTCACCTTTTAGCAACCTGCTCTAAACTACTAGTGGGAATATTTGACTAAATATCTATTTAAAGGAAGACTGCTTAAGTGGCAAATAGAATAAACCTTCTATCCACAATCCTAGTTAATTAAATATTATATATTAATGTGGGAACTGTTGAAGCAGCCTGCTGATAAATTACTTTGTGATTCTCAGGTACACAATAAATATATTCTAAACATAAGAGATAGTAATTAAAGTGATCCATTAGAAAATTGCTGACACTTATGTATGGCTTTTATTTTTAAAATGTATATGCACAGTCTGGAATGATCATCAGTGAGTACACTGTTGTGACTTATTGTTACTATGATTGAATGTACACTCAGTAGGGCTTACCCTATCCTAAGTCCATAGATCATGCCATAAAACAGCCCTGTGAGGGAGTCTTCTAACTATCCCTTAGTTTTTCATTTTTCTATCACACTCAACTATTTCTAGCCTTAGGTGGTCTCCTTGTCAAGAAATATGGGATGGTTTTTTATTAGTCTGTTCTGGTGCATACAAGTGTTATTTTATCTTTTATGCTCTGTGCATTTCCTTTAGGATATATGATGCAATTTGGTAGAGGAAATACTGGAAAATAACTTAATTTATTTGTAAACTACTTTTGAAGGGTGAAGAAAATAAATATGAATCTTCCTTTTTCCTTCTACAGCATTATTATACCCTCTGGACATTAGAAATATAGTAGAATATTTTTCAGCTCTAGTCATGGCAACATAGTTGTTTAGAAAGTATTTTTGTATGTTTCAGAGCATGACCTTGTCTGCAAATCTCAGAATTAAGACATGAGTAGCAGCCTGTACCCCCGGTTTCTGCTCCTAGCCATGGACATGAAGCTATTCCAGGATACATGGGGATGCCCAGGGAGAGCCTGATGTGTTCCCAAATTTTCTAACTGTTTCTACTGCTTTCAAAGTAGCTCAATGCTCTGTCATTTTTAGTCTTGCTAATCCCTATCATTCACAGAGAAAAAGCATTCTTGATCTCTGCTGTCACTAACTCAACACAAATCCATTATTTGTTAAAATGTCCCTAACATGAATTCAAGAATATAGGTTTATAATTTTCTCAGAATAAACTTAGTTAAATATTTGTTATACTAGAAGGCTAATACAGCTTTCGTTTCAATCATGTGTTAGTTATGTACACTAGAGATAGAGATGATAAATACTACTTTATTGCATACAAACACACACTCATACCCACCCACTCTTAAATGTACTTATTTGCTATTTTTATCAAATTCCAAGGGTAGTCAGTTTATATAACATTTCCTGATAGTTAATTCCTTAATCCAAGAAGTTTCAGAAATAGCTAGAACACTGTATAAGAAGCTTACATTGAGATTATATTGAGATTAAGTTTATATTAAATTTTAATGAGAAATTTTATGATATATTTATGAAGAATAGGCTAAAAATGTCCATGAAAATCTCAACCCCGCCCTTGAATGCATATTCATTTGACCCATCTAAAAACCCTTCAGATGTGAGATGTGTCTGGCTCTACAGTTCCATCATCAAAGTTCTCAACTGTTCTAATTAGTCAGTTAGTCAGTCAGTCAGTTCAGTTGCTCAGTCGTGTCCGACTCTTTGCGACCCCTTGAATCGCAGCACTCCAGGCCTCCCTGTCCAACACCAACTCCCGGAGTTCACTCAGACTCACGTCCATCGAGTCAGTGATGCCATCCAACCATCTCATCCTCTGTCATCCCCTTCTCCTCCTGCCCCCAATCCCTCCCAGCATCAGAGTCTTTTCCAATGAGTCAACTCTTCGCATGAGGTGGCCAAAGTACTGGAGTTTCAGCTTTAGCATCATTCCTTCCAAAGAAATCCCAGGGCTGATCTCCTTCAGAAGGGACTGGTTGGATCTCTTGGCAGTCCAAGGGACTCTCAAGAGTCTTCTCCAACACCACAGTTCAAAAGCATCAATTCTTCAGCGCTTAGCTTTCTTCACAGTCCAACTCTCACATCCAAACATGCTGTACCCAAACTAGAGACATTTCCATGAACATTGGGTCCTTACTTCTTCTCCTCACAGACTGTGAACTGCTTTTGTGAGGGGCTAGAGAACACACTAAATTCCAAAACTCTTCTCTGCCATTAGAATCCAAGTTTCCCACCGGCATGTGCATAATCCATTGATAGTGCTCCCTCCAGAGAATGTGGACCGTGTAGGCACTGCCAGCTATTTATCCAGCTCTCACTACATGGCCCCCAAAATGACAAAACAATGCAGAGTTTGTGATTGTTTTCCTTCTTTGTCTGATTCTGAAAGTCAAAAAATCAGCTCTGTCCCCCTTTGGAGTCTTATATCTGATAAGTATTAATATCAAGGTCGAGGTCTACTACTTTCTTGGGCTTCTCTGGTGGCTCAGACAGTAAAGAATCTACTTGCAATGAGGGAGACCTGGGTTTGATACCTGGTTTGGGAAGATCCCATGGAGAAGGGAATGGCTACCCACTCCAGTAATCTTGCTGGAGAATTCCATGGACAGAGGAGCCTGGTGAGCTACAGCACATGGGATTGTATAGAGTCAGACATGACTGAGAGACTAACTGTCTAGTTAGTCTTTTGACCACTACTGTCTGGTTAGTCTTCTGATTTTACAAGGCTCTGGTTTGACTTGACATTCATTCTTTCCCAGTGATATCAACTTTAATTATAGTGCTTAATGAGATTTTGGAGAATTAGCCAATTCATATTTGGAAATTTAGTCTCACATATATCACTGTGACTTTGTGGACACATGCATATATTCAAGGGCAGAGTTAGAATTACAATGTTGACCTTCTGACTTCCAACCCAGTGTTTATTCTCTTGTATTTCTTTGTTCATGTTATAGCAGATGAACTCAATAATCCCTTTGCTGACTCTAAAGGTATTTTTAATGGAATAATATGATAAGACATTATAACATGCTGTGGTAGGGAGAATACTGAACCCCCTCCAATGATGTCCATGTTCTAATCCCTAAAAATGTGGTTATGTTTAGTTACATGGCAAGGATAATTAAGATCCCAGATGGAATTAGTGTTGTGAAATAGCAGACTTTAAGATAAGGAGATTATCCTGGGTCTGACGGGTAAACTTGATATCATCACAGTTCAATTCAGTTCAGTTGCTCAGTCGTGTCTGACTCTTTGCTACCCCATGGACTACAACACGCCAAGCCTCCCGGTCCATCACCAAATCCCAGAGTTTACTCAAACTCATGTCCATTGAGTGGGTGATGCTATCCAGCCATCTCATCCTCTGTTGTTCCCTTAGCCTCCTGCCTTCAATCCCTCCCAGCAATCAGGGTCTTTTCAAATGAGTCAGTTCTTGGCATTGGGGAGCAAAGTATTGGAGTTTCAGCTGCAACATTAGTCTTTCCAATGAATATTCAGGACTGATTTTCTTTAGGATGGACTGGTTGGATCTCCTTGCAGTCCAAGGGACTCGCAAGAGTCTTCTTTAACACCACAGTTCAAAAACATCAATTTTTTGGTGCTCAGCTTTCTTTAAGACCTACTCTCACACCCATACATGACTACTAGAAAAACCATAGCTTTGACTAGACAGGCCTTTGTTGGCAAAGTAATGTCTCTGCTTTTTAATATGTTGTCTAGGTTGGTCATAACTTTTCTTCCAAGGAGCAAGCATCTTTGAATTTCATGGCTGCAGTCACCATCTGCAATGATTTTGTAGCCCCCCCCAAAATAAAGTCTCTGAATTTCCATTGTTTCCCCATTTTTTTGGCATGAAGTGGTAGGATCAGATGCCATGATTTTAGTTTTCTGAATGCTGAGTTTTAAACCAACTTTTTCACTCTCCCCTTTCACTGTCATCAAAAGACTCTTTAGTTCTTCTTCACTTTCTGTCATAAGGGTGGTGTCATCTGTATATCTGAGGTTATTGATATTTCTCCCAGAAATCTTGATTCCAGCTTGTGCTTCATCTAGCCCAGCGTTTCTCATGATGTACTCTGCATATAAGTCAAATAAGCAGGGTGACAATATAAAGCTTTGATGCTCTCCTTTCCCAGTTGGGAACCAGTCTGTTGTTCCATGTCCAGTTCTAACTTGCTTCCTGACCTTCATATAGATTTCTCAGTAGGCAGATCAGGTGGTTTGGTATTCCCATCTCTTGAAGAATTTTCAACAGTTTGTTGTGATCCACAGAGTCCAAGGCTTTGGAGTAGTCAATAAAGCAAAAGTAGATGTTTTCTCTGGAACTCTCTTGCTTTTGCGATGATCCAGCGGATGTTGGCAATTTGATCTCTGGTTCCTCTGCCTTTTCTAAATCCAGCTTGAATATCTAGAAGTTCACGGTTCATGTACTATTGAAGCCTGGCTTGGAGAATTTTGAGCATTACTTTGCTAGTGTGTGAGATGAGTGCAATTGTGCAGTAGTTTGAGCATCCCTGGTGGCTCAGACAGTAAAGTGTCTGCCTACAATGTGGGAGACCTGGGTTTAATCCCTGGGTCGGGAAGATCCTCTGGAGAAGGAAATGGCACCCCACTCCAGTACTCTTGCCTGGAAAATCCCATGGACAGAGGAGCCTGGTAGGCTACGGTCCATGGGGTCGCAAAGAGTCGGACATGACTGAGCGACTTCACTTTCACTTTCACTTTGAGCATTCTTTAGCATTGCCTTTCTTTGGGATTGGAATGAAAACTGACCTTTTCCAGTCCTGTGGCCACTGCTGAGTTTTCCAAATTTGCTGGCATATTGAGTGCAGCACTTTTACAGCATCATCTTTTAGGATTTGAAATAGCTCAACTGGAATTTCATCACCTCCACTAGCCTCACAAGGGTCTTTTAAATGTGGAAGAAGGAGGCAGGACATAAGAGCCAGAGAGAGACTTATAGATGCTATGCTGCTGGTTTTGAAGATGGAGAAAGGGACCACAAGCTGAGGAAAGTAGGAGGCCTCTGGAGGGTGGAAAAGACCAGGAAATGGATTTTCCCTTAGACTCCTCAGAAAGTAACACAACCCTGCTGACACCTGGGTTTTAGCCATTTCAGACTTCTGACCCCCACCACTGCAGGATAATGAATGTGTTATTTTAAGCTACTAAGTCTGTGTGAATATTTTAGACAGAAATAGGAAATTAATACATTTACTTAGTGGAGGAGAGGGTAAATAGTACATTTTCAGACCCTTTAGGCTTACATACATAAGTTGCTATTGAGAATGGTGGCAGTGTCATTCTTTTATAGGTGTAAAAAGCGCAGCTATAGAATCTGTAAGGTAATACACACTGTCCAGATACTGCCTCACTATCCTGGGTCAGAATGGCATCAAGGGCTTTACAAGGATAAAAGTCTCTTTACAGTTAGCTATAGCTCTGCTACACATGAAGAAGTGAAGATGAATATTCATAATTATGATACACAAAAACATACACATTTGGCTGTATTATTTCCCTGATAATACAAATACAATCAAAATATAGTCCCTATTTGGAGGAAGAGAAAATTCTTCTGTAATCAAGTCCAATCCAGTATGTCCATTAAGTATTTGTCTGTCCACTATTTTTTTTCTGCAGAACTGATTTATTTTTTTGTGTGTGTTTTTTTTTTGCCAGTCACGTGATTTGGCAATATATTCATATATTTCCTATTATTTTTCACTTTCCAGAATCATAGATATAAGTGTACTTGCCAAAACTTCAGAACTATTGTTTTAATACTAAGATTATTTAACACTTTACTAACACTTTAACACTAAGAACACCAAGAAATCATTCATTGTACATTGTACACATTTATACTACTATTCCTAAGAATGGAGAAAGGAACATATTTCTTCTCTCAAGATGAATAAAAGCATCTTTATTGTATAACTTACTGGGTTTTCCATATGAATACTGATATAATGCTTACTTGGACAGCTAGATTCTAAACTTCCAACAAGCTATTAAATTAACTATCTGACATGAATTAGATTCAGAGAAAGCCTATGAGCAAAAAGAGATGAAAATAACAAACATGAATAAAATAGAAAATAAAATGTGAATATATCTGTTTCACAGCAGGTTTTTGTTGGAAATGGCCTTATAATTTCCCTTGTATTTGAAAATAAATCTTGAATTAACAATATAATATATATATAATTAAATTCTACAAGTCATGCAATTGTAAACATTTTCCATGACAAGTTAATGAATTTTGTAGGCTAGAACCTTAAGAATGAATGCCTTATTCTCATGATGGCTTCCTATATACATTTATTATAAATTATATAGTTTTTTTTATTAGCTCATGAATGGATTTAAAGAGCAAAAGATGCAAATTAGCTTTTGTTTCATGTAATAATATTTTCCTTAGGAAAGGCTACATAAATCCTCATGCTGTATAATTTGCTTCAATGCTAGTATTTTATAGGCATTTGTATAACCGTATGAATTAGAATATATATTTTTTAAATTATAATGAACAGACCCAAAAGAATGAAAATGTTAAAGAATGCTGAAACAGTTAACTAAATGAAAATACTTCAGTATGATATTGTGTCTAATTTTATACTACCTTGGGTAAAAAAAATCCTCAAATACCACAAATTATTTTAGGCAAATCTATGATAATATGAATAATGAATCTATTGATAACATCTTGTAATTAAGTACTTTCACCATAAATGCATCTTTTGTTCACATATAAATATTTGTTAACATTTCTAAAATGATATTTCAAAAATCCATTAATTTGAATGAGCTAAAAATAACCAGTTTTCTGTTTTTTACTCTGCTAGTTTTAGTTGAAGATATTATAGTCAGGATTTATAACATTGTTTTCCAGCTTTCTTTTGCAATGTAGCAGGTGTTTTCTTAGCCAAATTTTCATATCTTAAGAAACCATATTATTATTCCAAAAGTTTTTTCCCACTATAAAATACTTTTTCACATTAGATTGAAAATTATATATATTTCAAAATAATGTTTTGTATTAGAAATATTGTCAGTAGTTTAGAATGAAAGGACTTTCAAATTTTACCCTAATCATATACATGAGGAAATAAACCCATAAAAATTGAGTAGCTTGCTAGCTACCAGAGTCAATAATAGAAGTCACCTAACTACTCTTATAGTATTATTTCCACAAAATATGAATAGCCTACCTGAAAGAATAAATAATAGCTTGAAAGAGTGAGATTTGAAGTGTAGTTTCAGCACAAGCCAAGACTATGTAAATTTCAAGCAAGTACTAAGATTATTTGAACTCAATTTTTATACCCTGATAAAATGTTAATAAAAGACTTAGAGAGATATATTTTGCAGTTAAGGGCTCCTGTGAAATCTGCTGAATGGTAGAGTAAAAATGTATATGTAACAAGACATAATTAAGAGTAACTGAAGTAGGATAAACAATTAATTTGTAGAAATATTTTTAAATATATAAGAATTAATCTCAGAAAAAAAAAAACAGGTTATCAGTCCTATATTCTGACTTCTGAGAGCTATGTAGTCATCAAAGCAAACAATATCTATACCTTATAAACTGTCAAGAACATTCAAAATGAAGGATCATTTTCTCAATCATTTATAAGGTTAGGATAACTTTCAAACCAAAATCAAGCAATGATCAAATTTAAAATGTAAGTATAGACAAATTTTACTTATAGATATGTGGGAATTTCTAGTTCTTAAATATGAATGTGTAGATAAGGAGTAACTCATTACCAACCTCAGCTTGTCCCAGAAAACAAGGATGGTTTAACATTAGAAAAAATGTTGATTCAATAAGGCATGTTAGCTGGTTGAATAAATTGAGTAGAAATGGCAATCTTGCTTTAAAAAAAATAGATAAAATTAAACTTCTCAAATTAATAAAAATCCTTACCAAAGGTGAAACAGAGAGAAATTATGTTTATTAATAAAGCAAATTTCCTGGAAATATTAAATACCAATATTCTTTATTGGTGAAATACTAGAAAAAATACCATCTAAGATAACTGTGAAATAATTTCCAGCAATTAAAAGGCAATGTAGTTTTGGCAGTTCTACCCAATGTGATTGGTAGGGGGGAGAGGAAGAGCTATAAATATAAATAAGGAGGGAAACAAAACTTACAGTCAGGTAATATTCACTTTGTTTAGAAGGTCAGGAAAATAAATCTTTTAATTATTAGAATCAAATGGTTTAGAAAGGTGACCATATATTCTTTTGAAATTTAATAGTTTTCTTAATAATCTTTAATAAGCAAAGGAAATAACATCATTCACTAAAACCATTACAGTATAAATTATCTGGGAGGATAGATATAGATAGGAACAGGGACAGAAAGATATATATATATATATAAGTTTAATTGTAAAAATTTTTTAAATTTTACTTCTTTTCCACTTATATTCTTGAATTCAAATTAAATTGTCTTCATTTCCTGAGAAATGTAATGTTCATGAAGAGAAAATATTTAATAATACCAAAAATTTTTACAAAAAATATTCAGTTTTCAAAATATACTATGAAACTATATGTATTGCCATCCTTATGATTAACAGAATACAGCATTTCAAACTGTTGGTGGGAATGCAAACTAGTACAGCCACTATGGAGAACAGTGTGGAGATTCCTTAAAAAACTGGAAATAGAATTGCCTTATGATCCAGCAATCCCACTGCTGGGCATACACACTGAGGAAACCAGAATGGAAAGAGACACGTGTACCCCAATGTTCATCGCAGCACTGTTTATAATAGCCAGGACATGGAAGCAACCTAGATGTCCATCAGCAGATGAATGGATAAGAAAGCTTTGGTACATATACACAATGGAGTATTACTCAGCCATTAAAAAGAATACATTTGAATCAGTTCTAATGAGGTGGATGAAACTGGAGCCTATTGTACAGAGTGAAGTAAGCCAGAAAGAAAAACACCAATACAGTATACTAACGCATATATATGGAATTTAGAAAGATGGTAACAATAACCCTGTATACGAGACAGCAAAAGAGACACTGATGTATAGATCAGTCTTATGGACTCTGTGGGAGAGGGAGAGGGTGGGAAGATTTGGGAGAATGGCATTGAAACATGTAAAATATCATGTATGAAATGAGTTGCCAGTCCAGGTTCGATGCACGATACTGGATGCTTGGGGCTGGTGCACTGGGACGACCCAGAGGGATGGAATGGGGAGGGAGGAGGGAGGAGGGTTCAGGATGGGGAACACATGTATACCTGTGGCGGATTCATTTTGATATTTGGCAAAATTAAAACAGTTATGTAAAGTTTAAAAATGAAATAAAATTTAAAAACAAAAACAAAAACAAAAGGCAAGATAGATAGCCAAACAAAGAATTAATCAATCTGAAAATTTCAAAAGTCATTGAAGAGACTGAGGGCAGCTTCACCCATAAAAAAATCACAATCACTGGTCTGATCTCTGAATTCAAATCTGTCGTCAGATCTGCATCTCAATGGTTGAAGAGGAACCTTGAATAACACTGCAAGGTTAGACAGTAATTAGTCCCCTCAAATATCTATGGAAGTTTACTCAGCTCATAGTATGCTATGGAAAGGAAATATTCAGAAATTTTACTACTGTAGGTCCCTGGATCTGAGTTGACACAGATACTTAATGCCTCAAAGCAACGGTATGCTCCCATCTCTTACTCTTGTTAAGGTGAAGGGATAAGGGGCCACTAATAAATGGAGTACTGGCCTTAATCTAACTCACATTGGGTCATCTCAGTTCACAGACTACCCCCAAGTGGTCAATTCACTTAGTCTTTGAAATGGACTTACTTGATATTTGGCAGAATCCTCACATCGGACCCCTCACTGTTGTCATGGAGCAAGAGTTGTAGTCAGTCAGTTCAGTCACTCAGTCGTGTCCGACCCCATGGACTGCAGCACGCCAGGCTTCCCTGTCCAACACCAACTCCCGGAGCTTACTCAAACTCATGTCCATCGAGATGGTGATGCCATCCAACCATCTCATCCTCTGTCGTCCCCTTCTCCTCCCACCTTCAATCTTTCCCAGCATCAGAGTCTTTTCCAAAGAGTCAGTTCTTCACATCAGGTAGCTAAACTATTGGAGTTTCAGCTTCAGCATCAGTCCTTCCAATGAATATTCAGGACAGATTTCCTTTAGGATTGACTGGTTGGATCTCCTTGCCATCCAAGAGACTCTCAAGAGTCTTCTCAAACACCACAGTTCAAAAGCATTAATTCTTCGGTGCTCAACTTTCTTTATAGTCCAACTCTCACATCCAACATGACTACTGGAAAAACCATACCTTTGACTAGATGGACCTTTGTTGGCCAAGTAATGTCTCTGCTTTTTAATATGCTGTCTAGGTTGGTCACAGCTTTTCTTCCAAGGAGCATGAGTCTTTTAGTTTCATGGCTGCAGTCACCATCTGCAGTGATTTTGGAGCCCAATAAAATAAAGTCTCTTACTGTTTCCATTGTTTCCCCATTTATTTGCCATGAACAGTTGGGACTGGATGCCATGATGTTAGTTTTCTGAATGCTGAGTTTTACGCCAACTTTTTCACTCTCCTCTTTCACTTTTATCAAGAGGCCCTTTAGTTTTTCTTTGATCTCTGCCGTAAGGGTGGTGTCATTTGTATATCTGAGGTTATTGGTATTTCTCCTGGCAATCTTGATTCCAGCTTGTGTTGCATCCAGCCCAACATTTCTCATGATGTACTCTGCATATAAGTTAAATAAGCGGGATGACAATATACAGCCTTGACGTACTCCTTTCCCTATTTGAAACCAATCTGTTGTTCCATGTCCAGTTCTAAGTCTTGCATCCTGACATGCACATAGATTTCTCAGGAGGCAGGTCAGGTGGTCTGGTATTCCCATCTCTTGAAGAATTTTCAACAGTTTGTTGTGATCCACAGAGTCCAAGGCTTTGGAGTAGTCAATAAAGCAGAAGTAGATGTTTTTTTCTGGAACTTTCTTGCTTTTTTGATGATCCAATGGATGTTGGATCATCATCAAATTGGGATCCAATTTGAGCTCTGGTTCCTTTGCATTTTCTAGAACAAGCTTGAACATCTGAAAGTTCACAGTTCATGAACTGTTGAAGGCTGGAGAATGCTGGAGAACTGTTGACAGCTTGGAGAATTTTGAGCATTATTTTGCTAGTGTGTGAGATGAGTGCAATTATGCAGTAGTTTGAGAATTCTTTGGCATTGCCTTTCTTTGGGATTGGAATGAAAACTGACCTTTTCCAGTCCTGTGGCTACTGCTGAGTTTTCCAAATTTGCTGGCATATTGAGAGCAGTACTTTCCTAGCATCATCTTTTAGGATATGAAATATATCAACTGGAATTCCATCACCTCCACTAGCTTTGTTCATAGTGATGCTTCCTAAGGCCCACTTGACTTTGCATTCCAGGATGTCTGGCTCTAGGTAAGTGATCATACCATCGTGGTTCTCTGGGTCATGAAGATCTTTTTTGTATAGTTCTGTGTATTCTTGCCACCTCTTCTTAATATCTTCTGCTTCTGTTAGGTTCATACAATTTCTGTCCTTTTTTGTGCCCATCTTTGCATGAAATGTTCCCTTGGTATCTCCCATTTTCTTGACGAGAACTCTAGTCTTTCCCATTCTATTATTTTCCTCTTATTTCTTTGCATTGATCACTGAGAAAGGCTTTCTTATCTCTCTGCAAGGATAGCAAATATCTTTGGAACTCTGCATTCAAATGGGTGTATCTTTCCTTTTTTCCTTTGCCTTTAGCTTCTCTTCTTTTCTCAGCTATTTGTAAGGCCTCCTCAGACAATCATTTTGCTTTTTTACATTTGTTTCTCTTGGGAATGGTCTTGATCACTGCCTCTTATACAATGTCACAAACCTCTGTCCATAGTTCTTCAGGCACTCTGTCTATCAGATTTAATCCCTTGATTCTATTTGTCACTTCCACTGTATAATCATAAAGGATTTTATGTATATCATACCTAATGGTCTAGTGGTTTTCTTTACTTTCTTCATTTTAAGTCTGAATTTGGCAATAAGAAGTTCATGATCTGAGCCACAGTCAGCTACCAGTCTTTTTTTTCTGACTGTATACAGCTTCTCCATCTTTGGCTGCAAAGAATATAGTAAATCTGTTTTTGATATTGACCATCTGGTGATGTCCATGTGTAGAGTCTTCTCTTGTGTTGTTGGAAGAGGGTGTTTGCTATGACCAGTGTGTTTCTTGGCAAAACTCTGTCAGACTCTGACCTGTTCTGTTTTGTACTCCAGGGCCTAATTTGGCTGTTATTCCAGGTATCTCTTGACTTCCTACTTTTGCATTCCAGTCCCCTGTAATGAAAAGAATGAAAAGGAGGCCTTGAAATGTCCCCAGCCAAATTATTGTACCATAATACCTCAAGGGAGTATAAAGATGAGTGTCATCTTCATATTACAAAGGATGGGGTGTGGTAGTCCTCATCATTTCCAATATAAATCACCAAAGTGTCTTCTTCAAAACTGGAATGGAATGTACTACCAAATTTAACTACATAGTAGCATCAGTTATAGTTGTTTTACCAGTTTTTTCTTTGCCTAGCAGATAACATAGCTTGAGGTACATCAGTTCAGTTCAGCCACTCAGTCATGTCCAACTCTTTGCGACCCCATGGACTGCAGAACGCCAGGCCTCCCTGTCCATCACCAACTCCCAGAGTTTACTCAAACTCATGTCCATCGAGACGGTGATGCCCTCCAACCATCTCATCCTCTGTCATCCCCTTCTCCTTCTGTTGTTCCATGTCCAGTTTTAACTGTTGCTTCCTGACCTGCATAAAGATTTCTCAAGAGGCAGGTCAGGCAGTCTGTTATTCCCATCTCTTGAAGAATTTTCAACAGTTTGTGGTGATCCACACAGTCAAAGGTTTTGACATAGTCAATAAAGCAGAAGTAGATGTTTTTCTGGAACTCTCTTGTTTTTTTCGTAATCCAACGGATGTTGGCTATTTGATCTCTGGTTCCTCTGCCTTTCCCAAAACCAGCTTGAACATCTGGAAGTTCATGGTTCACATACCACTGAAGCCTGGCTAGGAGAATTTTGAGGTATATATACAATGGCCAATCATTTAATAAATACCTTCTTCATCTCTAACAGGAAGAAGGATCAGAGCAGATGCAGTGTGTATTCACATGGGATAAACAATTGACTCTGCTAGGGTTAACTCTTCTATCATATTCTGCAATTGAGTGTGCACCAGTTAGACATCACATTGGTCTACTATATCAATGGCATCCTGTTAATCAGCAGATAAACAAGAGTTGAAAAATACATTAGAGTCCTTGGTAAGATGCAAGTGTTCCTGGTGATAGGATATAACCCTATTACAGACTTACAATACTACTAAAGTTTTTAGGAGTCCAGTGGTCTGGGATATGCTAGAATATCACATTGAACTAGAAAACAAATTATTGTACCTTGTACCTCTCAGTAAAAGAAGGAAAGGCCTTTTTTGACTTCTGCATGCAGCATATTCTACATTTGAGGTTACTACTCCAATCTTTTCAGCAAATGTGATGGAAGACTGCTGATGTCTAGTGAGTCAGTGGAGTGACGGGCTCCTCAGGATATCTGGGCTATGATGCAACCTACCATGTAGCTTGAACCATACAAATTAAGAACTAGAGGTACTATAATGAGGAAAGACATAGTGTGGGATTTATGACAAGCTCCCACAGAAGAATCTCCATTTAGACTCTTGACATCTTCAGTAAAGCCCATGTAATTTGCAGCAGAGAATTACATATCATTTGAGAAAGAGCTATGGCATGCTACTGTACCCTGAAAGATATGAGACATCACATAACCATGTAACCAGAACTTCCTATCATGGGCTAAATCTTCTCAGACACATTACAAGTTAAAGAGGAGTCAGCAGCAGTCCAGGGTTAGATGGACATAGTATCCATGTTATAATGATCAGGGCAGAAGTGTACAAGTAAGATGTACAAACAGCCAGCTCAGATGACCGTGTTACCAGCCATTACTACACTGACACCATTCTCTTAACTCATAGCCATGGATGGGCAGTGTAGGGATATATTCAGCTGACATTGAACAAAGAAGTCCAAATTTGGTCTGAGGTCATCTCAGTATGTGGATATAAATTGAAATGACTGTGGCCATGATGCAATCCCATTTGCTCATTGCTCTGAATGACTAACTGGTGGCTGCAGTGTGGTAACTTCACGCTTATTGTGCCAAGAGACTGGTAAGCAAGGCAAGACACAGTTATCCTGACAAGGTTAACTGACCATATCAGAGGGAGATAGAGGTCACTCTTATACAAGAAAGTCATGACAGAATACATTTTATCTAGGATATATTGCTGTCATTTAGTCACTAAAGTCATGTCTTACTCTTTTGTGACCCCATGGACTGTAGCCCTCCAGGCTCCATTGTCTGTGGAATTTCCCACGTAAGACTACTGTAAGTTGCCATTTTCTACTCTAGGGGATCTTTCCAATCCAGAGATGGAACCCACATCTCCTGCATTGTCAGGCAGATTCTTTACCACTGAGCCACCCGGCAAGCCCCTAGGGGATATTCAGATCAGATCAGATCAGATCAGTTGCTCAGTCATGTCCGACTCTTTGCGACCCCATGAATCGCAGCACGCCAGGCCTCCCTGTCCATCACCAACTCCCGGAGTTCACTGAGACTCATGTCCATCGAGTCAGTGATGCCATCCAGCCATCTCATCCTCTGTCGTCCCCTTCTCCTCTTGCCCCTAATCCCTCCCAGCATCAGAGTCTTTTCCAATGAGTCAACTCTTCGCATGAGGTGGCCAAAGTACTGAAGTTTCAGCCTTAGCATCATTCCTTCCAAAGAAATCCCAGGGCTGATCTCCTTCAGAATGGACTGGTTGGATATCCTTGCAGTCCAGGGGACTCTCAGGAGTCTTCTCCAACACCACAGTTCAAAAGCATCAGTTCTTCAACGCTCAGCCTTCTTCACAGTCCAACTCTCACATCCATTCATGACCACAGGAAAAACCATAGCCTTGACTAGATGAACCTTTGTTGGCAAAGTAATGTCTCTGCTTTTCAATATGCTGTCTAGGTTGGTCATAACTTTCCTTCCAAGGAGTAAGTGTTTTTTAATTTCATGGCTGCAGTCAACATCTGCAGTGATTTTGGAGCCCAGAAAAATAAAGTCTGACGCTGTTTCCACTGTTTCCCCATCTATTTCCCATGAAGTGATGGGACCAGATGCCATGATCTTCGTTTTCTGAATGTTGAGCTTTAAGCCAACTTTTTCACTCTCCACTTTCACTTTCATCAAGAGGCTTTTGAGTTCCTCTTCACTTTCTGCCATAAGGGTGGTGTCATCTGCATATCTGAGGTTATTGATATTTCTCCCGGCAATCTTGATTCCAGCTTGTGTTTCTTCCAGTCCAGCGTTTCTCATGATGTACTCTGCATATAAGTTAAATAAAGAGGGTGACAATATACAGCCTTGACGAACTCCTTTTCCTATTTGGAACCAGTCTGTTGTTCCATGTCCAGTTCTAACTGTGGCTTCCTGACCTGCATACAAATTTCTCAAGAAGCAGATCAGGTGGATATTACCCAGCCTCAAATCAAGGGTAAAAGGAGTAGCATGCAATCATGATCTGAAAAGGACATAATGACCAGGAAATCAGATTCTTTAGAGAGAAGGAGCTAGGTCATCCTACCAGGTAAAGAACCTAGATTAGCAGAAATGCTAACTTCTGTGTGTCTCAACAATCTTTTTCCTGTAAGTTTTCTTAAGAGGCCAACCAGAATCCTAGAGAAGCTGACACTAGGTGGAGTGTATTCCTTATGTAAATAACTGGATCTGAGCGGCACAAAGGGTACATTGTAGTGTATGGTGTGTCACCCAGATGCTACCTTCCAGGACCAAAGCACTCAATCCCCAATAGTCAGGAGTGAAGTCAGGTGAGAGTTCATGACTAATTTCTTTCCCAGGAACCGCCTTTAGCCCAGATGGCTGCTTCACCAGGGTTATGTCCCTAGGCTCTGAGGGCACCTTGTTTCCAGTGACTAGTAGTCATGGAAATTACAAAAGGCTAGTTCTTTTGCATCAGTTGAAGATGCTTCATGAATGGCCAATACAGATTCTGAATTCCTTCCCTGTGGGATTGTTTAAGGTGTTTGTTACAAACACCTTATATTTGTTTAAATTCTTCTTCTGCCCAATCTTGCTTCCATCACCCTTATACAGGATTTGTTCCTGTGAATATTGCCCAGTAACCCATATGCAAACAACCTGTGTCAGGAATCTTTTTCCTATGAAAACAAAGAAAATGTACAACAGACTATAAATTGGTAATGTACATTTATATTTTGGCAATTTAATAACACCAAAATATAAATGCATTGTTCCATGATTTGGCAAATCAACTCTATGAATGTACCCTATACAAATACTCATGTATTTTCATAAAGATATGAAAGTAAATATATTTATTAAAAATTTCATTTAATACTTTAAAATAGAAATCCTTAATGACTAGCAATAAAGGAATATGTAAATAATGGCATACATGTTACAAAATGCTAGCAAACATTACAAAATGAAGCTCACCTAAATTTACTGACATATTTATAAAGCATATTTTTTAATTGAAAAATTTCAGAGCAATCCATATAATATAAATTAATTTCTAAGGGCTATAGTTAGATATAATCCATATTGATTGTTCTGAGCCTTTTTTTTTTTCAATCAAATTTTATAATAGTAATTGGGACATACCCTGTTTCTCAGAAGATTTTCTATGTAGGGAAATAGTGGATAATGTTAAGGAGAAGGTAGCTCAGCTGGTAAAGAATCGACCTGCAATGCAGGAGTCTTGGATCGATTCCTGGGTCAGGAAGATCCACTGGAGAAAAGAAAGTCTACCCACTCTATTATACTTGCCTGGAGAATTCCATGGACTGTATAGTCCATGGGGTCGCAAAGACTCGGACACAACTGAGCGACTTTCACTTTTAAGGAGAAATCATTAAAAAATAGAACAGCTCATACTTTGATCTTTTAAAAAAATGTTTCATTATCAAATCTTTCAAAAGTTTGACTCTAACTGGGACCGTTGTCCCACAGTTGGAGGGGCTGGACAAGTACGTGTAAGAAATGATTGTGCCACAAGTTCTTCGGCCAGGAAAAATTAGTTATATGACTATAGATTAGGCTGCTGCTGCTGCTGCTGCTGCTGCTAAGTCGCTTCAGTCATGTCCAACTGTATGCGACCCCATAGATGGCAGCCCACCAGGCTCCCATCCCTGGGATTCTCCAGGCAAGAACACTGGAGTGGGTCGCCATTTCCTTCTCCAATGCATGAAAGGGAAAAGAGAAAGTGAAGTCGCTCAGTCGTGTCCGACTCTTTGCGACCCCATGGACTGCAGCCTACCAGGCTCCTCCATCCATGGGATTTTCCAGGCAAGAGTACTGGAGTGGGGTGCCATTGCCTTCTCCGATAGATCAGGCTATCTGATTCTAAATATCTTTATTTATTACATATGTAACTTAAACATATTATAATACCAATGTATTGACAATTTCAAATATATTATTTAAAAATACATTTTCAAAAATGATTTTCAAAAAAAAATTTATGAGCTTTAAGTTGCATTAATAATGTGATGATGAATACAGTAAAAATCATCTGTTCTTGTACTTGAAATTTTATGATTAGGGTTTATTAAATGGTATTAATGAACAAATATTACTTTAAAAATGTCCAAAACCAACTTCCGAGTGTGGCAGCTTATTAAATATTTTTTGCAATTGTTGATTGTTAAGCTAGATTACAATGTCACTGTAGTTATTATTTCTTCTGATTTAAGTGACATTTGACAGGTCTTACATTCTCAAGTTATTTACAAGTAGATGGTTTCATTGATTAAAATTTTGTTCATACTAGCTAAACGATATATGATAGTATAATTGAAATATGAATATTATTTCTTTCTGTTATATGTAGTATTAAACGTTATAACTTCACAATGATATTAAGATTATTTTTATCTTCCAGAAAAAAGATCATATTATGTGTTTCTTAAAAATGCTATTTGCTTCTTTATTGTTTTCAAATGCAAATGTTATAACAGGATTGGAATGATTTGATTGATAAATAAATAGAGTTTCTAATAAGCATCTTTTAAGATGGCTCAGTGGTAAAGAATCTGCCTGCCAATGCAGAAGATGCAGTTTCGGTCCCTGATGAGTTGTGAAGATTTGCTGGAGAAGGAAATAGCAACCTGCTCCAGTATTCTTGCTTGGACAATTCCATGGACAGAGGAGCGTGGTGGGCTACAATCCATGGGGTTGCAAACAGTCGGACACAACTAAGCACATACTTAGCACACGCATTAAGCATCAGCATAAACAATGTGTTAATACATTTTTAAGTTATTTAAAATGTTTATTCCTACATAATACTAGGGCTTGATTAATGTAAATTAGACAAGATCTAATTAAAACTATTCAACAATAAGAAAATAAAGTAATAAATATTTAAAATTACATAACTGAAACAAAGTAATGTCAAAAAACCATAACTCAATGATATAATCTAATAGTGGATACATGTAAGTTGCCACAGGAAGATTTCTAGTCAGGATTAAAATAAAATGCAGGTGTAGGTGGCAGAAAATGTGTTTTTCCTAGAGTGGGATTAATTTACCTATAGCCTTTGCTTTATTAAAGCATGTAGGTACATTTAACTCTTAAGAAAAATTTTTATCATATATGTCCAAATGCATATTCTGCTTTAATAACAAAAATTTTACATTAATGAACACAGATAAACTATTTCTTAGCAATAATAATAACTTTATTTCCACAAAAATAACTTTATTTAAAGTAATTAATTTTTGCAACACCCAGGAGCAATTGCATTGTAGGAAGTTCAACACAAATAACTGCTAATTTTCCCATCTAATTTTTTAAAAAATGCAACCAGCCACTGGAAGGCAATGAAAGTGAAAGAAAAATAATATCGTCTAAGGTATCAGCATTATAATAACCTTTTGCTCCTCAAAATGACCTTAACAGTTATGGCTAGACTTCTTATCTAAATGTTAGAATATCATTCACAATAAACAAACACCCAAATAAATAAGTTGGAAAAGTACTCTGGATGATTAAAAAATATTTTTCTTGATGGAATTGAATTTACATATGGGAACTACAGATGATCTAGACTTGGAAAGATGCAAATAATGCCGCAATTTAATCACAGTTGGTTTAGGTCTACATGAGAAATATGATCTCTTTTGTAAGTAAGGAAAAGAAGGGAACTTTAAAGAAAAGATTGCCTTTGGAATTGAATCCAAGCTGTGTGTCTTTGGATAAATGAGCAACTTTTTTGCTTTCTTTTCTTCTTCAGTAAAGTAAGACTATGTCAGAGTATTGTTTTGCTGATTGAGTTGTGTAGGAGAATATTAAACTCTACCTTAGTGCTGTGCTCCTGAAACATACTAGCAGACTAAGAAAAAATTGTCTGCACTTACTTTTCCTCCCTCTCTTCTCATTTTCATATCTATCCACCACTGTAGAATAACATGTTCCCTGTCACTTTCTTGAAACGGTCTCATCAGGAGACTAATGGCATCCTTATTAAATCTAATGGATTCTTTCTTTTCATTATCCTATCTGATCCTTCCGCAGCCTCTGGCTATGTTAACATCTTGAAACATTCACTGAAATCCTTTACCTGTACTATCAGTTTTCATTCTGTTACTCTGTTTTTGTTTAGTATTTTAACAAAGTTTCATTTCCTTTTCTCTATTAATATTGATATTTCTTACATTTTGCTCTTTTCTTTTTCATCTACTTTTATTTTCCCTGGATCTAAAGACTCACCAAGTCAGTTTCAAGGGGAAAGTTTTAGTGTCCCCAAAGGGTTCATACCTATTTAAGGGAAAAATAACCATAAAACATTCTAAAAAGCACAAAGATGCAAAGGTGAAAAAATATATTACTTATGTGTATGCTCCTTAAAAGGAGAAGGCAATGTCAACCCACTCCAGTGTTCTTGCCTGGAGAATCCGAGGGACGGAGGAGCCTGGTAGGCTGCAGTCTATGGGGTCGCACAGAGTTGGACACGACTGAAGCAACTTAGCAGCAGTAGCAGCATCATGCTCCTTAAAAGTACAAATGCTGATGTACTTTTTAGCAAACATGCACAAAAAAGAAGTTTTGACAGAAGAGTTTTCTGCTAGACAAATATAATGGATTGTATTTATTCAAGATTACATTCCCTCTTCTGCCCATGCCATGTTTTCCTATAAGAGGAGTATATTTTTCCATTGGTTTTTGGTTTGGCCATGTAACTTCCTTCAGCCAGTGAAAATTGACCTTATATATGTATCATCCAAACAAAAATTTTACATGGTCTTGCATGGCCTGACTCGGTCTTTTTTCTGTTATCCTTCACTATGTGAAAAATATGTACCTAAGGGTGCCTACTCATTTAGCCTGGGTCCCACTTGAAAAGACATGTGTAAATAATCCTTAATAAGTTCAGGTGATTCGTAACAACTCAGCGTAGCCACAGCCAAACAGCCATCAGCCATCACATGACATGAGCAAGAAATACATGTTCACTGTTGTCAGAAACTAAGTGTCTTAGTTCACACTGGTAGAATAAGTTACCATATATTGGTAAAAACTTATTTCTTGCAGTTCTGGAACCTGAGAAGTCCAAGTTCAAGAAGCTAATAGATATGGATTCTAGTGAGAGCCTTCTTTCCAGTATCCAGTTGCATTGTGTCCTCACGTGGTTGGCAGGGAGAAGAGAGAGGAGGAAGAGAGAGAAGGAAGGAGGGGAAAGGAACAGAGGGAGAGGCTCTCTCATGTCTCTTTTTATAAAGGCAGTAATCCCACTCCAGAAGGTACCAATCTCATGTCCTGTTGTTGTTGTTCAGGCTCTCAGCTGTGTCTGACTCTTTGCAATCCTATGGACTGCAACATGCTAATCTTCCCTGTTCTTCACTATTTCCCAGAGTTTATTTCCCAAACTCATGTCCATTGAGTCAACGACACCATCTACCCATCTCATCCTCTGTCTTCCCCTTCTTCTCCTGCTCTCAATCTTTCCCAGCATCAGGGTCTTTTCCAATAAGTCAGCTCTTCGTATCAGGTAGCCTAAGTATTGGAGCTTCAGCTTCAGCATCAGTCCTTCAAGTGAACATTCAGGGTTGATTTCCTTTAGGATTGGTTGGTTTGATCTCTTTGCAGTCCAAGGGATTCTAAAGAGTCTTCTCTAATACCACAGTTCAAAAGCATCAATTCTTTGGCATTTAGCCTTCTTTATGGTCCAACTCTCACACCCATATATGACTACTGGAAAAACCATAGCTTTGACTATACAGACCTTTGTAAGCAAAGTGATGTCTCTGCTTCTTAATATGCTGTTTAAGTTGATCATAGATTTTCATGTATATATCAGTTTCGTTCAGTTGCTCAGTCATGTCCAACTCTTTGTGACCCCATGGACCACAGCACGCCAGGCTTCCCTGTCCATCACCAACTCCCAGCGTCCACCCAAACTCATGTCCATTGAGTCAGTGATGCCATCCATCTATCTCATCCTCTATCATCCCCTTCTCCTCCTGCATGTGTGTGTATATATAAATATCCATATACATATAATTCACACATATACATATGTAAAACTGGTATATGTGTGTGTATGTATATATATGTGTGTGTATATATATATATATATATATATGTAAAAATCTTTTCTGTCCAGTATAGGATTATCTCACTTGGATCCAATACTTACTCCGTGGAGCAGTAATAGTGCATCCAGGGAATATAGTTACTTAGAAGGCAAGACAACCTCCCTTTGAAGATAGATAGGCAAATACTATAATAAATATCTATCACTAAATTTTAAATATTAAGAGTTATAGGCTACACACACAAAATACCTATAAATTAAAATCCTTGTGTTAAATATGTTGTCATTAAGCTAGAAAAAATAGAATATACTGATGTAAGCATTCAGTTTAAACAGATGGAAAAATAAAGCCAACATAAAAAAGAGACAAAAGCAAATACCAGTGAACTATAACCAGGAAAGCTTAAGAATTGATAAAAAGTTTAAAGATAGTTCTTTGAGAAAAATAATAATTAAATATCATTTTTCCTGGAAATTTTAATTAAAAAAGAACTAGAAATAGGAAATGTACATAATTGAATTTTTAAGTGCCAGATAGTTTGAAACTGCAAGGAATATAGCTATAATCATACAACAAATCTGATTATCCACTTGAACTAGATTATTATAAAATATATGAATAAACAGAATGTACTCATTATATATAAAAATCCTGAAAGACTAACAACTATGGTAAATATTTTTATTTTTGGGGGGGGTTAAATGTATTTTTTTTAACTTTACAATATTCTATTGGTTTTGCCATATATCAAGGAAATATATCCACATAAGAGTGTTATTTGTAAATTTTATGAAATGCCTAGTTGTCATTTCATATAAGCTATTTCCAAAGCTTGATTCATTGAGATGTAATCAACTCAGGTCATTTTGTGAATGTAGCATACCCTTTATCTTTATGTATTAGGACACAAAAAGGAAATCACCAGAAGAAAAATCACATTTAAGAACATGAATGAAAAACTTAGGAAATCACAAACTTAAGCCATCTAATAATGAATTTCAACAAACTAGCTTTTATCTCTACAATGTAGGAGAATGATTTGAATCTAATAAATTTGATACTCATCAGATACCATTTAAAAAGTGTATATTTTTATAATGTACTGAAAGTGATAAATAGAACTAAGAAATATTGCTGTTATGAGTTCTTAGAAAAACTAAGAACTCAGAAAAAATATTTTTAAAGGTATTTTAAAAAGTCCTGATCAAAAATAGGAGAATCCTTATTCTTCTCAAGTGCATATGTAACACTCAGTAATATAGATGAAATTCTTAAAAATGTATCATTTGAGAAGTTTACTCCGAATGAAAATAGGCATATAAAATTGTAATTTTTATAAACAAAATTCAGTTATACATAAAACAATTTTATTGTGTGAGATATTTCCAGTCAGAAATGAGTGGTTCTTAATTGAACCACTACGGTTCAATTGAACCAGTCTACGGTTTTGACCTGGTTGAAACTAGGGTGTACTGTCAGACCAAAGAGAACTCTAGCTATTGAAGCAATGGAAATGCTTTAGGTTACAGGGACTTTTTTTCCCCCAGAACCTAACTTGCTTGAGATACAGACTGAAAATTGCCAAAGATGAAAAACATGCAGCTGAGCCAATACTTAGTATACCATAAGCATAGTTTTTTAAGGTCTGAATTTTGCAATAAGGAGTTCATGATCTGAGCCACAGTCAGTTCCTGCTCTTGTTTTTGCTGACTATACAGCTTCTCCATCTTCAGCTACAAAGAATATAATCAATCTGATTTTGGTATTGACCATCTGGTGATGTCCATGTGTAAAAGTGTCTCTGTTGTTGGAAGAGGTGTTTGCTATGACCAGTGCATTCTCTTGACAATACTCTGTTAGCCTTTGCCTTGTTTCTTGTACTTCAAGGCCAAAGTTGCCTATTACTCCAGGTGTCTCTTGACTTCCTACTTTTGCATTCCAATCCTGTATGATGAAAAGAACAGCTTTTTTGGGTATTAGTTCTAGAAGGTCTTGTAAGTATTCATAGAACCATTCAACTTCAGCTTCTTTGGATTAGTGGCTTGGGCGTAGTTTTGGATAACTGTGATATTGAATTGTTTGTCTTAGAAACTAACCAAGATTATTCTTTCATTTTTGAGATTGCATTCATGTACTACATTTTGGCTTCCCTGGTGGCTTAGATGGTAATGAATCCACCTGCGATACAGGAGATCTGGGTTGAATCCCTAGGTTGGGAAGATCCCCTGGAGGAGGGCATGGCAACCCACTCCACTATTTTTGACTGGAGAATCCCCATGGACTGAGGAGCCTGGTGGGCTACAGTCCATGGGGTCCCAAAGAGTAGGGCATGACTGAGCAAATAAGCGCAGCACAGCACTACATTTTGGATGCTTTTGTTGACTATGAGGGCTATTCCATTCCTTTTAAGGGGGTCTTACCCACAGTAGTAGATATAATGATCACCTGAACTAAATTTGCCCATTCCCTTCCATTTCAGTTCACTGATTCCTAAAATGTTGATGTTCACTCTTGCCATCTCCGGTTTGACCAATTCTAATTTACTTGATTTATAGACCTAACATTCCAGGTTGCTATGCGATATTGTTCTTTACAGTATCAAACTTTACTTCACCACCAGACACATTCACAACTGGGCATTGCTTCTGCTTTGGCTCAGCCTCTTCATTCCTTCTGGAACTATTTCTCCGCTCTTCTCCAGTAGCATATGACAAACCTAGACAGCATATTAAAAAGCAGAGACATCACTTTTCTGACAAAGTTGCTGCTGCTGAGTCGCTTCAGTCAACCCCATAGACGGCAGCCCACAGGCTCCCCCATCCCTGGAATTCTCCAGGCAAGAACAGTGGAGTGGGGGAGTGGGTTGCCATTTCCTCTCCAAAGCATGAAAGTGAGAAGTGAAAGTGAAATCGCTCAGTCGTGTTTGCTGACAAAGTTGCATATAGTCAAAGCTATGGTTTTTCCAGTAGTCATGTACGGATGTGATAGTTGGACCATAAAGAAGGCTGAGTGCTGAAGAATTGATGCTTTCAAACTGTGGTGTTGGAGAAGACTCTTGAGAGTCCCTTGGACTGCAAGGAGATCAAACCAGTTAATCCTGAAAGAAGTCAGTTCTGAATATTCATTAGAAGGACTCATGCTGAAACTCCAATACTTTGGCCATCTGATGCGAAGAGCCAACTCATTGAAAAAGACCCTGATGCTGAGACAGATTTAAGGCAAAAAGAAAGGGATGAGAGGATGAAATGGTTGGATGTCATCACTGACTCAAAGGACATGAGTTTGAGTGAACTCTGGGAGATGATGAAGGACAGGGAAGCCTGGTCTGCTGCTGTCCATGGGGTTGCAAAGAATTACATATTTTTTAGGGCTTATATATGTTTCTACCAAAAGCTTTCATGAATAGAAGAGAACCTAGATAATATTTTGAATACGTTTTGGTGTTGATGTGGGAAGAAGTACCAAAAGGAAGGAGAAAGAGGCAGGGAGAGGGAATGAAGAGATTATTGCCTAAATACCCTTATGGACATCCCTGATGGGAAAAGATAGGAAGTTACTTGGCAGATAATTCCTATCAATACCACTATCTCCATCTTAAATAAATCAATAGCCCCTCTACTCTCTAACAATTTCTTCTCTCCATCTTCTCAATATTTTTCTGTTCTTGGCACTTTTAATAATAAATGACAAAAGAAGAAAATACAGAATCCTTCAATGACAATGAAACTAACATTTCCTTTTAATTAATTTATATAATTATTAATAGTTTATATAATAAAAATAATATCACCTTTTGAGTTCTTAAAATATGCCAAGCATTAAACTGGTTGTGTTACATATGTTATCATAGTCAGTCTTCATAAACAATTCTTTTAACTATTATTAGCATTCACATTTCATCAAGGAAGTTATTTTCAGAATCTCAGAAGTAGTAATTAGAGGGGGCAGAATCCTACTTCCTTTTCACTTTGTCTGAAATCATTATCTCCTGAATCATAAGTTCCACTCTGGATGTCTGGGAGAGATGACTAAAGAATTTTATGTAATGATCATCATTTTTGATCTGGGTTTTAAGAAATTTGAAATGACAACTCCCCTGTGTCAAGGTGGTAGACATCATGTTTTCCAGTCTCTGCATTGGGCATTGGAAATAATTAGGCTAAACAATTCTCTAGGCACTGCACACTACCTTATTTGCTCTTAAAACCCACTGGGAAAGGTGTAAAGAGACAAGCTACTTTAGCTTTGACTCAGACATTTTGTTCAGCCTTTTTCACATGTTACCCCATATTTCTCTATACAAAGAGAATCTGAATCTGCAAATAATGGATTTCTGGATTTATTTACAAACTTTTGGTTTACTTTCATTTTTATATTTTAAGGCATAACACATAGATAACAGGCTATGTTTCCAACAGTAATGTGGAATTTGTTTTCTAGTAGGACTGTATCTCTTCCACCAGGGATGTATATTCAACATGAAAGTAGTGTTAATCACTCACTTGTGTCTGTCTCTTTCTGAATCAATGGATGGTGGCCCATAAGGCTTCTCTGTCCACAGAACCCTCCAGGCAATAATACTGGAGTGAGTAGCCATTCCTTTCTCCAGGGGATCTTCCTGACCCAGGTATCATACCTGGCTCTCCTGCACTACAGGCAGATTCTTTACCATCTGAGCCACCAGGGAAGCCGTCATACTTAACATACTTAACAAATACAACATACAGAACAGATGCCATAGCAGGGTCCTGGATCTTCTGGTATGCCAGAAAGATTATGCATTATGATGAGGTCCTCAGAATCTCTAAGAAGGAGTTACAATAAGCATATAACACAAGTAATGCTCAGGGACTGGAGGCAAGTGCTTATTATTACCAACCAGAAGAAAACCATTTTAATAGTTAACCACTGACAAAGGATGTGATTGGCCCTGCCTAAGAACTACAAATCCCCCTGACTTTCAGGTGGCTGATTCCTCTAAAGATCCTATATAAAGATTATATTTTTTCAATCTTAAAGATAAAAAATGACAGAAAGATTTTTTAAATTATTGTATTGGTAGCTTTAACAAGTTGATACCAATAATCACTTCTGGGGATTGCATTTTGAAAATGTGTTTTCTCTGCTTCATCAAGTCAGTGTGGTGGCAAATACAGGTGTCTAAGGTAAATGGTTGACATAAAAGTAAGAGAAATACATGTGACTCAAATTTCAGGTTGTAGCATAGGAAGCCTCTAGTTTGTATTACTCTAGGACATTGGAAGTAGTCTCTCAAGTTTAGAAACCTCATCTGACTGTCATCTCACAGCATAGATGTGTCAAGGTAAATTTGATTTGTGTGTACGTGTTTTTTATCTATCTCCCTGAAATTATTCAGATTTTCCAATACATGTTCAGTAAAGAGCTAAAGTATGTTTACTATTTAAAAAGCCACAACACAAATATTCTGCTTGAGATCAACTCTAGGATAACTGCCTATAATTATATTTTAAAATGTTATGAAACAATTTAAGATAATTTTGGTTATTCTGTTCATCTTTCATGATTTCATTCTCTACATTGTGAATTAAAGAATTGTATAGTATTCTCTCAAGCAGAATTAGCTATAATAGTCCTGTGATTCTCATGAAGTGTAAAATGAGACAATAACATTTCAAAAGAGACAATAAGAATACATAAAAAGTTTTAAAAAAATCTAACTTAATTACTTAAAAACATCAAGTCTAAGGAAGGGAGAAAACTATATATGATCTTTAATTAAGCCTCAAAAGTGATATGTCCGGAAAAATTCTGGTTCTGCTCTGAAACAGCAAAGGATGGATGTCAGAGGATATAAGATTACCATTTAAAACAAAATCTAATATTAATTTGTGTTCCTGAAAGTGTTAAAATTAATATGATTGGAATGTTACAGTGAAACAGTTGTAATACTGTCTTTACAAGTTTTCCAATTATTTACCGCACCTTAATAATGGTAAAAAGCTATTTCCTATAATCATTTTTTACTGTATCCTTTGGAAACAATGAAGCTATTTATGAGTTAACTGCAATAGGATGAAATTATTTAATTAAGCCTTTTTAACTGCTTGGAATTGATCCTAGTAGTAGTAGGGTATAATTAATAATTAAATCAACTGTATTATTTTTTCTGTGTGGGTCCTCAAAATATGAACATTTTTGAATATATAATATAATTAAAACTTTACACATCAACATTTTCTGGGGAAACCAAAAAAATATACATTAAGCATTTAGTTAGGGGGATTTCATTTAGTTGACTATTTTCTGATTCCTAAAATATGAAGTCCTGGTTGTTTTATATCAGCAGTACTGATTATATCAGCAGATCAAATTATCCTTGATATTATTAAATATCAATGTATTAACAAATTTAAGACAGAAAATTGTAAATGAGCCTTATATGTAAAAAATATAAAAGATAGTACATTCTATGATGTGTCCTATTAATTACCAGTTAATAAAATTTTTCAGAAAGATGTTTTAATAATCATTATGCTTAAAATTTTCTTAATAATTAAAATTTTTAATATTGGTGGAAAGATATTAGTAACTATATTTTAAGATATTTTTCTTATCATCTAAATAGAAACTAATATTTCTAATCATAATTATATTTGGTTTTAAGAACATGTGTCATTTGTGAAGTTTTCTAAGATGTAAATAAGCATAAAGTATTCATTTCTATAAACAAAATTTAATTGTACATGAATTTTTATTCATCTTATGAGATTTCTAAATTGTATAGCTTTTCTTCTCAGGATTTAAAACACTTCCTCATACATATAGGTGCCCCCAAATACTTCTTGAATAAATTAATAAATAAAAAGAGAATAAAATATTACTAATTTTCCTCATCTGTTCAAATATACCCTAAATTTAGAAACATCTGAACAAATATTATGGATCATTAAATATTTGCATTTACCCTTCTTTGGTACATTGCATTTTATCTATCTTTATAAAACAAAAATTAAAGATTGTCTTTCAAATTATGTGAACTCAAAAGGAAAGTAAATATTTCGTTATTATCCACATGGAAATGCACAATTTATTAGTACTTTGAGTTGGAATAGCCAAACGTTGTTTCAATTATAATATCTCTAGCATATTTCTTTCTTATATGCAAAATAAACATTACTAAGTACTATGTAAAAATTAGGACTTCCCAGGTGGTTAAGAATATGCCTGCAAATGCAGGAGACACAGGTTCAATCTCTTGTCCAAGAAGATCCCCTGGAGAAGGAAATGGAAACCCACTCTAGTATTCTTGCCAAGAAAACCCCATGGACAGAGGAGCCTAGTAGGCTACAGTTCATGGGGTTGGTCATGAGTCCAAGAGTTGGTCATGACTGAGCGACTGAACAATAGCAAGGTTAAAAATTAACTATACCTGTCTAAATGGGAAATTAAATGGAATAGAAAAACATTAATGTTTAACTCATATTACCTGCAGGTCCCAGGACATTCAAAATTAGGAAATTAACACATATCCTTGGTTGATAAGACCAAAAAAATACCTGGTAGGGCAAAAGGGAAGGGAAGCACAAGTAAGTTTTCCAAAGAGTCAAATGTAAAATGACTTTATTGTTTGCCCATCTATGAGTAGTTTCATCATTTAAATAAAGAATGTAGCTCCATTTTTTATATTCAACTTTTGACAGCTTTTAATAACTCCTTCTTCTTCCCTCTGCCCCATATCTGGACAATCATGTAAAAAAGCCTGGTGCTTTCTCCTTTAGCACTGGCAAGAAGTTCAAGCCACAGGTCAGATTCGTCACTGCAGCCCCACCTCCTGATCACCATAAGAGACCCCAAGCCAATAACGTTTTCTCTCTAGCCATTTTCAGACCTGCTTAGGAGCCCCACCACTCTCCCCAGAAAGCCTCATTATGTGAGTAATAAACCTTTTCATAACCTTTTGGTGTGTGTGTGAGAACTGGTCTCAATATCAAAACCAAATTTGGAGTGGTGGTCCACCCTAATACTACAGTGAAAGAAAAGAAAAAAAAGCAAAACTGTGTTTTTCATTGACCCAACCTTTCTCTTGGGGGAACAAATGACTAATTCAAAAGTTACCCTAGTGTTATTATTAATATCAGTTCCCTAGTCTATAGTTTGTTTCATCCATCTACCTGCCTTTGAGAAAACTGAATATTTTACATTTTCTAGATTTTCAGGACCTTCCTCTTCTATGTGATAATTTAAAGATGCCCAAAATTCATTCAGTAAATGCATCTGCAAATTTTCATAGTGTGCTCATGGGAAACAAGTTTGAGACTTGTGGCTTATACTCATTGAGATTAGCTGTTAATAGAAACTCTTCTATGAATTCTTACCTAGCAGGAGATTTTATCCCATCATAGATGGGCATGGGCTCTATAACTCTGAAAGCTACATAGGAAGCCATTTAGAGCAGCAGCTTTGAAGTACATCTGGCTTTTTAAAATACTTTATCCCAAGTTGTGTAAACTTAAACCCTTTCCTTATCCCTTTTATCTTGAGTTTCTTCATTTATAAAATTGATGTTTAGTTCATGTCTTATAAAAATAGTATACATAGTATTTTTTAATGTTTCTAAGTAATACTAAAGTTAACATAGCAACAACAGAAATCAAACCCAATCTACCGCCTAATAATTTCAAATCAATCCCCTACATTAATAGCCTTAAGAAGAGATATGCCCAGTATTAGGTATAAATTCTATTTAGCTTTATCTCCCCTGTCCTATACAAGATGTTTGGCATTCATTAAAAAGTTATGAGACATAAAGAAAAGTCAGCAAAAACAATAATTAGCAGAACCAAAGTCAGAGAAGATTCAGATATAGGAGCCATCAAAGAGATATTTACTAATATCAAAGATTGACGTGTTAAGGAATCCAGTGGAAAAGGTAAATAATATGTCTGAATATATGGGGAATTTCAGAAGAAAGAAACTACAGAAAGAATCAAAAGGAAATGCTAAAAAATGCAGTATCAGAGGCATGAATGGCTTTTTTGACATATATATCAATGAACTTACTACCTGAAAGAAAATAATAAACTTAAGCACAGATTAGTAGATACTACCCCAAGTGAAGCACAAAGGAACAAAAAGAGTGAAAAACAGAATATCCTAAGAACTGAGGAACAATATCACATGGTCAATATATTGGAATTCCAGAAGGAGTAGAGGAAAAGAACAGAGCAGAAGAAATGTTTGACTATATAATAGCTTGGGGTTTCATGAAAATAATGAAATAATAAAAGATTACAAGTCCAGGAAACACAGAGAAACCTAAGCAGGATAAATAAACACACACACACACACACACACACAGATACACGCCTCTAGATCCATTATATTCAAACTGCTGGAAAAAGAAATATAAAGGTAAAATTACTAAAGCAGCCAGAGAAGAAGACATATTTGAGACAGAGGAGCAAAGACAAGACACAAAGTAGATTTCAGAAACAAATAAGTCAGAGATGATGAAATAAGTCAGGGCTTCCCTGATAGCTCAGTTGATAAAGAATCCGCCTGTGATGCAGGAGACCCTGGTTCAATTCTGGGTTCGGAAGATCCCCTGGAGAAGGGAAAGCCTACCCACTCCAATATTCTTGGGCTTCCCTTGTGGCTCATCTGGTAAAGAATCCACCTGTAATGGGGACCTGGATTCTATCCCTGGGTTGGGAAGATCCCCTGGAGAAGGGAAAGCCTACCCACTCCAGTATTCTGGCCTATTCTGGCTGGGAGAATTCTGTGGACTGTATAGTCCTTGGGGTCGCAAAGAATCAGACATGATGAGCGACTTTCACTTTCACTTTCAATGAAACAGTATCTGCAATGCACTGAAGATACCCATGCTTGAGTTTAGACTGAATTGAAGATTTAACTTAGGGATGAAATTCTATGCCCAATTTTTAGCTGATCCTACCAGTTAGTGCCTCAGAAGGGATCTTATCTCTTCTGGAGTCAGAGTAATGTTGCTAACTATTCAGTGTTTCCTAAGCTTGCTGTAGGGCAAGTGGAGTTCTGTGTCTTCCTAGTCCACCCTCAGCTTTATGCGGGACAAATAAATGTGCCTTAATCTCAGTGTTAGGGGGTTGTTGCTCCTTTTGGTAGCCAAATTTCAGCTTTCATCTGTGGGCATTCTTCTGTGGGAAATTTTCCTGCCCTGTCCATGGAAGAAGAAGATCTCTGATTGTATTAGATTTGAAATCTGGACTCATGAGAGTTTCCAGCCCCACTTGCAGAAATAGTTGTTATAGTCCCTATTCCCCATAGCAAGAATGAGTTTTACTTGTGTCTTGGGTGTGAGACTACTTACTGATCTCAGTAGAGACTTAAGACTTTTGAGAAAGAAGCCCAAGTAAGAAGTGGGGCTTCATGCCTTTCTTACAGTTGCAGGCATCTCCTATAGTGCTAACAGAGAGGGTTCTCTTCAGAATACTTCCTATACTATTTTTTTTCTCATGAGTATCCAGTGGAGGGCCAAGGAAATAAGCCTATGAAAGTTTGCAGAATCCCCTTGTATCTGCATCTCCTTGAAATTCTATATCATCATAAAAGTCCATTGTTGCCTTTTAGCAATTCTTTAACATTTTAGATTTCTTCTTGCCCGTTTTTATGGTAGTCATGCAGTGGTAAATGATCTCTGCCAGAGAGATGCCATTAACACCCCTGCCCCAAGTTGTGATGATCAAAAATGCCTCATGACACTGCAAAATGTCTCCTTAAGGAGAAATCCCTCTGGTTGAAGACTGCTGCTCTAGACAAGTCTGAATAAGATGATATTTCTCCTCTTCACTTGTTCACAGCATATCAACAACATGAACCAATACTTGAACTATTTTGAGAGGAGGCAAGACTTCCTTAATCCAAATCTATGTCTAAAATGTCACTTTTGATCAATTATTTTTTTCTTCAGGACCTCATAAGTTCTCTGTCTTCAGGAGATTGCTGATTATGTACCAAGATCCCTGACAATCACTGTCAGGCATGTCATATGCTAGTTATACCGTAACACTATATGGGAGCCAGGATAGAAAGTCATTCATACAGAAAATATTTTTCTTCACTATTTTGACAAATACTGTTAAGTGCATAGAATTTACCAGCCATGGTATTAAGCACTAGGAATACAGTTTTGAAAGTAGAGGCATGGCAATTGCCCTCATTGAGTTTATCATCTTATAAGGGAGAGAAGTATGGCAAATAGAGTAGAAAGTAATTTCATAATGTTTATAAATAGAGTTGAATCATATATACTCTCTTGAATGCAGGGAGTATACAAAGTCTAGATTGAAGCTGAGCTGGGATGTGTAAAACTGATCTTGCCTATCATAGCATAGCATTTTGTCATGTAGAATGTAATTCTTTTGCCTAAAACTACATATTTCCATTTGCATGGCACCTACATACAAGATAATTACTTTATTTAAGGCATGTTAGAAGAAACATGTTTCAAACTTGAAAGAATCTTGTCTCACTGGACTTGAGCATGAAATATTTACCTCCAATATCATATTTTTTGAAGGAATTTCAAAGCATAAGTTTCCTCTTAAAAGCTGATTCTGTAAACCCCACAGAATATGTATAATTATTTTTCAGTACTGTAACACAAAGAAAAGCGTAGTTTCACAAAATAATATGAGAGAGCATAATCCAATCAAGGAGCTTCTAAGTGTTAGGAAAGATTATACCTTCCTAAAGAAATTCCCCATATGTGGAAACTTGCTCCATAAGTAGGACTACTTCAGGCAGAGTAAGATGAGGCTAGATGTGGAGAAGGAAGCAGGGAATTGGGAGGGCAGAACAGCACAAATGAAGTTTGTGAAAGTGGAAAGGAAGAAACATGTTTGTTGGAGAAGCAGAGAAAAATGCAGTTTTGTGTGGCAGAAATACAGTAGGAAGATGACAGTAACTAGAGATAGATGTTAGTGTTGACTAGGGCTTTGAGTATCTTATAAATAAGTTGAAATTTCATTTTAGCAGAATTGGAAGCATTAATAATTTTTATCAAGGCATTGCTGAGTTCAGATTTATACTTGGTTGGCCAAAAATTTCATTTGGGTTTTTCCATATGCTGTTATGGAAAAACTTAAAGGAACTTTTTGGTCAATCCAATATTTGCATTTGATCTAGTGAAAGATGATGGTGACTTAGAGGAGAATAGCATAAGCAGAAATCAAGAAAAGTTTTTAATTGACAGAATGTGAGTTTATGTTATAGGCTACATGATCGTGTCTTCTTACTCACCCCCAAATTAATACATTGAGATCATAGCCGCCAATTGGATGGTATTTAGAAATGGGGCCTTTGGGAGGTCATTTGGTCAGGAGGATAGAACCTAATAATAGGATTAGCACCCTTTTAATAAGAGACATGAGAGAGAGCTTGCTTCTATTCTCCTTTTTGCTCTGTAAGGATAGAAGGAGAAAATGGCCATCTGTAAACCAGGAAGAAACCTCTCACCAGACAAAAGTGCACTGGTAACTTGATCTTAGCCTTCCAATCTCCATAACTGTGAGAAGGAATAAAGAAAAAAAAAGTTCATTTTATAAGCCATGTCAAATGCTATTATAAGTAACACTGAAAAAACAAATTCAGTTCAGTGTTGGGACATTAAAAAAGTAGGTTGCCAATGTGACATTCAAGTGAAAATGTCAAAGAGCAAGTATATATATAAATCAGGAGTTTAGAAGAGATGGCTGGCCTGGTGATAATAATTAGGGAATTGTCAAGTTACAGATATGTTTTAAAGGTATGAAAGATGGATTTAATCATCTATAAAAAGATATAACAAGAGAATAGAAGATGACCTGTGACTGAGACCTGAGGAACCCCAATGCCAATAGAGAAGGGATCCACACAAGTTGTTACCAGTGTACACAAGTTTGAGTTCCATGTGTGTATGTCACATCCCAATTCCTATCAAATAAATACCTAGAATTTGCATCTCATAAATGCCAGGCAATATGTTGCAGCAGTCCGTGAGTCATAATAAAACAGCCCAAGTTAGACTTCCTAGTAGAGAAAGTAGAACCCTGCACTTGAGTCATTAAAGGACTAGGAGGTAATACTAATGCCAAGTTTAAGACTTTGCAATATTGATGAAGACTATGGAAAATGAAAATACAATACAATGTGTATGCAACTTGCAAGTGTCACATTCTCATTTTTAAATTTAATTTCCATAAACAGGAAAAATTAAGGCAGCTTAACTCTTCCATGTTACATATGTCTAAATTCTTAAATTCAAACTGTAGATTTCCTATAGTCATCAATATTTCTATAAGCATAGTTGTATTTCCACTAATGTTCCCCATTCTCAAGGAATCTCTAGGAAATGCATAAATTATTTTAAAATTCTATGAATTCAGAACAGCTTCAAAGTCACTAGGAAAATGACAAATATAGTAAGGATATTTCTGCCAAGTGATTTGGCCTTGGTTTCTATGAAAGCATATGCAAATACGCAGACTACAGACAGAGAAGAATATTTTAGGCCAAGCCATTTCTGAACTAGAATCAATTCCATTATTCTAAAGCTTATTGTGCAGTTTATGGATTATCTAGCCCTGTTCCACTTCTTTTTTGTTTATGATCCTTAGATTTTGCCAATTTTTATGCTGCTTATAATTCTTCCAGAGAGTGATCCAGGAAAAATAAAAAAATAAAAGAGAAAGAAATCTGAATGAAACCTATTCATGGCTATTTGTGGAGATCTGACTTAGGAAAAAATCTTTAGAAGGGTAGAAGGGTGAATATTTGGCAAAATTAAATTGAGAGATTATATGTGTATTTAAAGTGTGTATGTCCCTAATTATTTTAGAAAAGTAGGTTTAAATGATTTTTAGCTGTTTGCTGAGCTCCTTTTACATTTTAATCTTTCTTTAATATTGTTTGCCTAAATGCAAACTTATAAAAAGCTTAAAAATCAAAATAAATGTAATCATAGTTTCTATATTAAAGCAAGAGATGGATCCTGCATCTACACTCCTTTGAATAGCTCCCTACATAAACATACACAAACATACACAAATGTAGAAACATTCACAGCTGTATTCATTCACATACATGCATACGCAGACTCATTCATGCATGCACATAAAATCAAGTTACTTCCCCAAACTACGTTTACCTTTTGGTGGCAGTCTAGCCAAAAGACCCAACCAAGCCAAAGATCATAAAAGAAAGGAATGATTACTTGTAGCAGTGAAGAGAACACCAGGGATCGTTCCCAAAGCAGGATCTCCCTGAACTACAAAATTGGGCAAGTTTTAAGTGAAGCATAGGTACATATTCACGAAGGGGCTTAGTTGATTTAGTTGATTGAAGTCAAGAGGCTCAAGAAAGGTCAATATCATCCCTTAGGTGCCAGTTGAGAGCTTCAGGCTAATCTTTACCAGTGAAAGAGAAATTGTGGTCTTTCAGTTCAGTTCACTTCAGTCGCTCAGTCATGTCTGACTCTTTGCGACCCTATGGACTGCAGCATGCCAGGCTTCCCTGTCCATCACCAACTCTGGGAGTTTACTCAAACTCATGTCCATCGAGATGGTGATGCCATCCAACCATCTCATCCTCTGTCGTCCCCTTCTCCTCTCGCCTTCAATCTTTCCAGGTATCAGGGTCTTGTCCAATGAGTCAGTTCTTTGCAAAGTGGCCAAAGGATTGGGGTTTTAGCTTCAGCATCAGTCCTTCCAATGAATATTCAGGACTGATTTCCATTAGGATGGATTGGTTGGATCTCCTTGCTGTCCAAGGGACTCTCAAGAGTCTTCTCTAACACCACAGTTCAAAAGCATCAACTCTTTGACACTCAACTTTATAGTCCAACTCTCAAGTCCATATATGACTAATAGAAAAATCATAGCTTTGACAAGATGGACCTTGGTTGGCAAAGTAATGTCTCTGCTTTTTAATATGCTATCTAAGTTCATCATAGCTTTTCTTCCAAGGAACAAGCATCTTTTAATTTCATGGCTGCAGTCACCATCTGCAGTGGTTTTTGAGCCCCCCATAAAAAGTCTCTCACAGTTTGCATTGTTTCCCTATCTATTTTCCATGAAGGGATGGGACCCAATGCCATGATCTTCATTTTTTGAATCTTGAGTTTTAAGCCAACTTTTTCACTCTCTTCTTTCACTTCATCAAGAGGCTCTTTAGTTCTTCGTTTTCTGCGATAAGGATGCTGTCATCTGCATATCTGAGGTTTTTGATATTTCTCCCAACAATCTAGATTACAGCTTGTGCTTCAGCAGCCCAGCATTTCTCATGATGTACTCTGCATATAAGTCAAATAAGCAGGGTAACAATATACAGCCTTGACATACTCCATTCCCGATTTGGAACCAGTCTGCTGTACCATGTCCAGTTCTAACTGTTGCTTCTTGACCTGCATGCAGATTTCTCAGGAGGTAGGTCAGGTGTTCTGGTATTCCCATCTCTTTCAGAATTTTTCACAGGTTATTGTGATCCACACAATCAAAGGCTTTAGCATAGTCAATAAAGCAGAAATAGATGTTTTTCTGGAACTCTCTTGCTTTTTTCACGATCCAGTGGATGTTGGCAATTTGATCTCTGGTTCCTCTGCCTTTTCTAAAACCAGCTTGAACATCTGGATGTTCACGGTTCACATATTGCTGAAGCCTGGCTTGGAGAATTTTGAGCATTACCTGCTTGTGAGATGAGTGCAATTGTGTGGTAGTGTGAGCATTCTTTGGCATTGCCTTTCTTTGGGATTGGAATGAAAACTGACCTTTTCCAGTCCTGTGGCCACTGCTGAGTTTTCCAAATTCGCTGGCATATTGAGTGTAGCACTTTCACAGCATCATCTTTTAGGATCTGAAATAGCTCAACTGGAATTCCATCACCTCCTCTAGCTTTGTTCATAGAGATGCTTCCTAAGACCCATTTGACTTCACATTCCAGGATGCCTAGCTCTAGGTGAGTGATTGCACCATCAAATTATGTAAGTCGTGAAGATCTATTTTGTACAGTTCTTCTGTGTATTCTTGCCACCTCTTCTTAATAACTTCTCTTCTGTTAGGTCCATACCATTCCTATCCTTTATCCTGCCCATCTTTACGTGAAAAGTTCCCTTGATATCTCTAATTTTCTTGAAGAGATCTCTAGTCTTTCCCATTCTATTATTTTCCTCTATTTCTTTGCATTGATCACTGAGGAAGGCATTCTTATCTCTCCTTGCTATTCTTTGGAAGTTTGCATTGAAATGGTATATCTTTCCTTTTCTCCTTTGCTTTTCACTTTTCTTCTTTTCTCAGCTATTTGTAAGGCCTCCTCAGATAACCATTGTGCCTTTTTGCATTTCTTTTTCTTGGGGATGGTCTTGATTACTGCCTCCTGTATAATGTCATAAACCTCCGTCCATAGTTCTTCAGGCTCTCTATCAGATCAAATTCCTTGAATCTATTTGTCATTTCCACTGTATAGTCATAAGGGATTTGATTTATGTCATATGTGAATGGTCTGGTGGTTTTCCCTACTTTCTTCAATTTCAGTCTGAATTTGGGAGTAAGGAGTTCATGATCTGAGCCACAGTCAGCTCCTGGTCTTGTTTTTGCTGACTGTATAGAGCTTCTCCATCTTTGGCTGCAAAGAATATAATCAATCTGATTTCAGTGTTGACCATCTGGTGATGTCCATGTGTAGAGTCTTATCTTGTGTTGTTGGAAGAGGGTGTTTGTTTGACCAGTGTGTTCTCTTGGCAAAACTCTATTAGTCTTTGCCCCGCTTCATTCTGTACTCCAAGGCCAAATTTGCCTGTTACTCCAGATATTTCTTGACTTCCCACTTTTATATTCCCATACCCTACAATAAAAAGGACATCTTTTTTGGGTATTAGTTCTAGAAGGTCTTGTATTTCTTCACAGAACCATTCTACTTCAGCTTCTTCAGTATTACTGGTTGGGGCATAGACTTGAATTACCATGATATTGAATGGTTTGCCTTGGAAAGGAACAGAGATCATTCTGTGGTCTTTACAACCCATATATTATTTCTCCTATTGTTACTCCTTTTGCCTGATCACAGTCCTTTGTTCCTACATTCTTTTGTTCCCCTAAGATCATTAATCACAGAGAACTGTTCAAGGGCAATCACTGTGATGGCCAACCTTAAATCACAAAATGGCTTAGGCCAAAAATGGTTTCTCTGATATCAAAAAGAGCCATGACCAGGTCTCTTTTCCTGGGACCTCCTATGTTATCTGCTTACAGTCAAGTTCCTGTTGGTATGGTCAGTCACTCAGTCCTGTCTCTTTGCAGCCCAATGGATTGTAGCCCACCAGGCTTCTCTGTCCATGGAATTTTCCAGGCAAGAATACTGGAGTGGGTTGCCATTCCCTATTCCATGGGATCATCCCAACCCAGGGATTAAACCCATATCTCTTGCATCTCCTGCATTGACAGGCAGATTCTTTACCACTGCACCACCTGGGAAGCTTATAAACATAAACAGACAAAATATAAACATAGATATGTATACATACACACACCAGCCCCTAAGAAAGTCCTCTGGATATCTCTGCAGAACTCTAGGTCTGGATGCAGTTTGAAAGTTACTACTGTAAATCACAAAGATTATGTCATGAAACAAAAATTCTTTAATTTTTAAAGCATTTTAGCAAATCACATAATATAAAAAGAATGAGTGTCATTATCACCTCAAGTAGAGGATGTGTAGTATGTAATGCTTAGAGAAATACTTATTTATAATTGTCAGACAAATAAATGAAAGGAAAGATTACTGTTTACACACATGACTAGTATTAGTATTTCATTATATTACTTGATTGCATACATTAGGATAGATATCTACAAAAAAGTGAGAAATGGCCAAAGGCAGAAATGTTCCACTTCTGAAGAATGAAGATCATTAACATATCTGGACCTGGACATTCCGAATTATCAGTAGCAGATAGGCTTAAGTTCAAGGTCTTGAAGTAACACTCTTACTTCTCACTGCTAGATCCAAAAATACACTTTGGTAGAATAGCACTGTGACATAAATTAAGCCTTGGTGTGCTTATCAACTGTCTCACTCCCTGTGGGGCCAAAGTACTTTATGTTGAGGCAGGTTTTCAAGCACTAACTTGAGCTTGTAAATGGCTGATAAATTTCTGTATCACTCAAGATGGCTTGGCTGCAAGTAAGAAAATACCCAAATCAAAGTAACTGTTAAAAAATAAAAATATAATGAAAAATCTAGAATATGAGAGTTTTAATACTTATCATGATGATAAGTGTGTAGCTCCACTTTAAGCCTTTTCATTCACCACCTACCTTCAGCCGGGATTGTTGCTCAAATCAGAAGCAATATGGTTCCATATCTCTAGAAAGCTATCAATCCTCATGAAGGAAAGAATAAGTCTAAGACCCCTGTGTGCATGTTAAGTTGCTTCAGTCATGTCGTACTCTGTGTGACCCTATGGAGTGTAGCCCACCTCTGTAGGCTCCTCTGTCCATGGGGTTCTCCACTGGAGTGGGTTGCCATGTCTTTCTCCGGGGATCTTCTTAACCCAGTAATCAAACCTGTGTCTGTTACATCTGCATTGGCAGGCAGGTTTTTTGAACCACTAACACCACCTGGGAAGCCTACAGTAGAAGTCTAGCACTGTTTAAACTATCCTTCTTTTACGACCTCCATACTCTGCCTTCAGAAGTAGGCATTAGAACCTTTGTGGATATAAATTTCCAGAATAAGGCTGGTTTTTGTTACATCCCCATCCTCACCTTAATTCCCCTGAGCTCTTTTCTCTTTCTGTGGCTTACTAAGTTGTTATAAATTTTCCATCCCCTCTGTAATTTCCAGAATGCTATTTGTTCTCCTTTCACTGACCTCTTTCTTATTGAACTAAGCCGTTTATTTATTTTGTATTACTGTTTCCTATTTTGTATGGAGTTCTGAAAAAGAGGAGGGAAAAAAATGTGTGAGGTCAATATGCTAAATTTACCTGCAGGTAAAAGTTATTTTGTATTATATAAGTCAAAATAGCACAGAAATTTATAGGTATAATACCTGTAACAAAAAACAGCAAATAAATGCTAATATTATTCTAACTTGCTTAGACTTCACTGCTATCAACTTTGACAGTACTGCTTCTGATGTTTGTTGAGAACAAGCAGTGATTTATGTTAGGCTACTAAGGTAAAATAAGTTATTGTTCATTAACTGGCAAAACTAAAGGATAAGACAGGCTGACAAAACAATTTTGTCCTGATAAATTGTTGTGTACTTATTTGCAAGGCTGGCATAAATAATCCTACTTCTTCAAGGTGCAAACAACAGATAGCAGGAGACCATTAGATGTCAAGCCAGCAAAGGACCAATGGAGCAGTACAGCATCCTCAGGTTTATTGCTTGAGGATCATTAATTTATGTTTTCTAGTGTGTGGGTTCATTTCTAAGAAAAGTCAAAAGCCTATTTACAATTATTTTCAATGATAAAATAGTCATTGCTGATAATAACAGGTCTAGTTGTCTTTGTGCTATAATGGGGGGGGAAGCCCTACATTCATAAAATTAATGTATTTTTCTCTGAATTATAACATGAAAGGCTGTGATCATTCCGAGAAGATATTTGTTCTGTCATCACTATTTTTTTTTTGGTTGACCCCAATTTTAAAATGGATTATATTAGATGGCAAATATATCATTGATTGCTGAGCCCAACTTTTTAGAACTTTTAGTTAAGTAACTATTTCTGCCATATTCAGAAAGGAGTACTTGTATGCAGTAAGACATTAAAATATTCAAATATAAGAATGCTGTAATTGTGGTTAAGTGTGCTAATGGAAACTAAGAATTAATGATTTCCCCATATGTTAATAAGCTATCTGTGACAGAGTAATATGGGAACATGAAAGCAATCATTAGTTAGAAAATAAATATAGAATATAAATCTATTGCAGATTCAATTCAAAGAAAACTTGATTCAAAACTGAATATTAAAAAAATGTTCTTAGTTTAATTTTGTTGTAAAATAATTCAATCACTCTGAACAGGTTATTGATGAACACATTTTAGATAAAAATACAATTTCCATTTTATTTCTCAATCCTTTGATGCAAAAAAGAAATATCTGGGTAAATATCAGATATAGAGCATTGAATGTTTTACCCACTGAGTTTTGTATTGAGATTTATGGGCTGTGTCTTGGTTCTGTAGGAGGGCTGAACTCTATTCTAGTAGTCTGCTCTATGATTAACTCTTCATATTATGCTCTACATACCCTAATTTTTTCCCACAATTTCCAAGTGTCCCCTGATAGGTTCTATTCAGGTCATGTAACCATTCTTTGTTCTTTTAGCAGTTGGTGTCTGCTTCTCTGCTAAACACAGTAAATTCAGGTTGTTTCAAAGTTCAACCAATAATACGCCCTAAAAAAATGATTGAGGATGTCCAACAATGACTACCTAATTTAGACAATTTCCATATAAGTAAACTTGCTTTCTTCATAAAGCACTATTACTTAGTGCCTTGATGTTTTCAAAATCCCAACTGCAGATTAATACTGAAAGAAAAAGTACAATATCAGAAGCAAGTTGTGATTATGTAATTTTTGTTGTTTAGTTGCTCAGTCATATCCAACTATTTGTAACCCCATGGACTGCAGCACACCAGGCTTCCCTGTCCTTCACCATCTTATGGAGTTTGCTAAAACTCATGTCCATTGAGTTAGTGATACCATCCAACCATTTTGTCCTCTGTCATCCCCTTCTTCTCCTACCTTCAATCTTTCTCAGCATCAGGGTCTTTAATGTGTCAGATCTTCACATCAGGTGGCCAAAGTATTGGAGCTTCAGCTTCAGCATCAGTCCTTCCAATAAATATTTAGGATTGATTTTCTTTAGGATTGACTGGTTTGACTCCTTGCAGTCCAAGAGACTCTCAAGAGTCTCCTCCAACTCTACAATTCAAAAGCATCAATCCTTTGGCACTCAGTCTTTAGATAATTTTAATGGACTAAAAATACTTTTTGTTCAACTAATAATCTATTTTGTGACTTTTAGGAAATTATTTCATGAATTCAGATCTTGAATTACCCATATAAATTCACCTGAAAAAAATTTTTTAAGAAATTATATGGGATTTTATCAGTTTTTGTCTGATAAAGTCACAGAGGAAAAAAAGTTGTGTTTTATCAGGTTTATCGGATATCTGATCAGATTTCATTTACTTTGCCAGTTCTAGGTAAATGTTAAATTCTGTATTTACATTAATCCAAAGGAATATGTGTGATTCATTGTTAAAAAAACATGAATACACAAGAAAAATAAGGACATTTCTATAGACACATAACAAAAGAATGTATTCTCACAATCTAGCAAATCATTAGCTACAACTCAGACTCCTCACATTCATAAAATGTGAATGATTTGTTCTCTTATTCATTTCAAAACTTTTTTCTTTGAATAGAGAGTTAATTTTATTTTTCAATGTACATTCATCATTAAATCCTTCTTTCAGTTTAAATATATTTATAATGAATATAACAAGGAGGTTTAGTGCTGAAAAATCATTTTGGGGGAAAGCAAGATGAAATCTGTTCATTACTAACCATTTGTCAAAACTGTTTATGTTTAATCTTCCAAGAATAGATCAACTTTTTAGCATGACATAAATCTGCAGTAAAAATTACAATACTTTACATTGCTTACTGATTTTTAAAGGGAAAATAATCCTTATAAATCATGTGCTTAGGTTATAAAAATTTTGGTAGAACAAAGTGTGCTTTTAAATTCTGATTTCCTACACAAATTTAAAACACAGATCCCTCTCAAACTCTGATTATTACATTTCACTTGCTCCTTTTCCAAAATATAATCCCCAGTCCTATTGGTAGTGTGATTGAAGAGACTCACATAGGCTCTACTAATGTAATGAATATCTATCGACCTGCTATTATATTCAGAGTATTGGAATTGACTAAAGAATGGAGGTAGTGAGGAAACCAAATTTAATACGACATTATCATTGGCCTCTATTTTCATATGGTGAGAGAAATGGGATTTTTGAAATTTAGAATTTTATTAAATTTGGTGTAAAAACAAACATCTTCATAATAGCCAGGACATGGAAGCAACCTAGATGTCCATCAGCAGATGAATGGATAAGAAAGCTGTGGTACATATACACAATGGAGTATTACTCAGCCATTAAAAAGAATACATTTGAAGCAGTTCTAATGAGGTGGATGAAACTGGAGCCTATTATACAGAGTGAAGTAAGCCAGAAAGAAAAACACCAATGCAGTATACTAACGCATATATATGGAATTTAGAAAGATGGTAACAATAACCCTGTGTATGAGACAGCAAAAGAGACACTGATGTATAGAACAGTCTTATGGACTCTGTGGGAGAGGGAGAGGGTGGGAAGATTTGGGAGAATGGCATTGAAACTTGTAAAATATCATGTATGAAACGAGTTGCCAGTCCAGGTTCGATGCACGATACTGGATGCTTGGGGCTGGTGCACTGGGACGACCCAGAGGGATGGAATGGGGAGGGAGGAGGGAGGAGGGTTCAGGATGGGGAACACATGTATACCTGTGGTGGATTCATTTTGATATTTGGCAAAACTAATACAATTATGTAAAGTTTAAAAATAAAATAAAAGGTAAAAAAAAAAAAAAGATATGCACCTATCTAAAAAAAAAAAAACTTTAAGTGCTCATTTTATGCATAAAAACATTCCTTTGATAGTAAAGAAAAAACCTCTTAATTATGTACTTTTGAATTTATACATATACAGATAATATTTCTTGGAAAATAAAGCCTAAACTGTTTACATTGTTTGCTAGTAGGCTGAGAAATACCTACTTTTTATTAGCTTTCACCTTTGTTCTATTTGACTATATTTTGTTTTGACATGTACTGCTTTCTAAATATGCTTTACTTAGGAATAATTTACTTACAGTGAAACACAATCAAGTAAAATGTGTGGATAGAGCTGAATTTTGACAAATAACATACAACTTTGTGAATACCACCTCATTCCTCATTCAAGGGATTACTAATTTTATTTCCAACACTATAGTTTTTTTTGCCTCTTTTAGAACTTCATATGAATAGAATGGGCTTCCCTGGTAGTTCAGCTGGTAAGAATCCACCTGCAACGCAGGAGACCCCGGTTTGATTCCTGGGTTGGGAAGATCTCCTCGAAAGGGATAGGCTAATCATGCCAGTATTCTTGGGCTACTCTGGTGGCTCAGATGGAAAAGAATCCACCTGCAATGCAGGAGACCTGGGTTCAATCCCTGGGTTGGGAATATCTCCTGGAGAAGGGCATGGCAACCCATTCCAGTATTCTTGCCTGGAGAATCCACATGGATAGAGGAGCCTGGCAGGCTACAGGCTATGGGCTCACAATGAGTTGGACATGACTAAGCAATTAAGGAGACCAGTCCTGGGTGTTCATTGGAAGGACTGATGCTGAGGCTGAAACTCCAATACTTTGGCCACCTCATGCGAAGAGTTGACTCATTGGAAAACACTCTGATGCTGGGAGGGATTGGGGGCAGGAGGAGAAGGGGACAACAGAAGATGAGATGGCTGGATGGCATCACCGACTCGATGGACATGAGTTTGGTTGAACTCTGGGAGTTGGTGATGGACAGGGAGGCCTGGCATGCTGTGATTCATGGGGTCACAAGGAGTCGGACACAACTGAGCCACTGAAATGAACTGAACTGAACTGAAGTAATTAAGCACACACATGCATAAATAGAATATGATAGTACTTTATTGTTTTTGTCTTCATTCACTCTGCATAATGGTTTTGGAGATTCATCAATTTTGTTACATGTATCACTAGTGTATCTTTTTAATGCTAAATTGGATTCCATTGAATAAATATACCACAATTGGTTCATTCATTTACTTGTTGATAAATAGTATGATACTTATGAACAAATTTATATAAGCATGTATAGGTTTTTGTGCGGTCATGTTTTTATTTCTCAGTGAAATTCATAGAAGGATGATTGTATGATAAGTGTATTTTAATATCCTAAGGCATTGGAAAACTACTTTTCAGAGCAACCACATCACTTTTCTTTTCCATCAGAAATGCATAAAATTCCTGTTTGCTCCATATCTTCACCAATCCTTGGTATAGTCACCTTTTTTTTTTAATTTTTAAAAAGTTATTTTTAATTCAAGTATAATTGCTTTAAAGTATTATGTTGGTTTCTGCCATACAACATGAATCAGCCATAGTATACATATGTCGCGTCCCTCTTGATCGCCACTCCCCTCCATCCCCCATTTCCACCCCTCTAGGTTGTCACAGCGGAGAAGGCAATGGCACCCCACTCCAGTACTCTTGCCTGATAAATCCCATGGACGGAGGAACCTGGTGGGCTGCAGTCCATGGGGTCGCTAAGAATCGGACACGACTTCACTTTCACTTTTCACTTTCATGCAGTGGAAAAGGAAATGGCAACCCGCTCCAGTGTTCTTGCCTAGAAAATCCCAGGGACGGGGGAGCCTGATGGGCTGCCGTCTATGGGGTCTCACAGAGTCGGACACGACTGAAGCGACTTAGTAGTAGTAGTAGGTTGTCACAGAGCACCAGACTGAGCTCTCTGTGTTATACAGCAGTGTCCCACTAGCTATCTATTTTACTCGTGTTCGCTCTTTTTAATGTTAGCTTACAATTGGATGCGTAGTAATATTTATTACGCTGTTTTATTTTGCATTTTTCTGATGACTAAATATCTTGAGCATTGTTTTTTGCCCATTTCGGACATCTAATTATTGTGTTACAAGAGGTTTTTACATATTTGATAGTAAGCCCTTTACATTATTGGGTAGGCTAAGTATATTCTGCCATTATTTGCCTTGCTTTTGGCTTTTTCAGTATTGCTTTTGAAGAGGATTTTTTAATGAAGTCCAATTTACAGCTTTTTGTTCTTTTTTTTTTTTAATTTGGTCCTAAGAAATCTTGGCCTACACCTAGTTTGCAGTGACCATGATTTCTTTGAAAAACTAGTTTTCCTCTGGAATATCATAGTTTGGGGTTTTTATTTAAGCCTATGATACATTCTGAGTTTATTTTTCATATTTTATTTGGTAGGGGGCTGAAGCTTATTTATTTTTCTATAAATATACCCAGTTGTTCTCACAAAATACATAGATAACTCAGCCTTGCCAAATTACCTTGGCACCTTTATTAAATTAATTGATCACTTATATGGGTCTTTTTTTGTTTTATTTAGATTCTGTTGTTATACTGACTTTTATGTCTAGGCTTATGCTGATTAGAGATGCTATTTAATTTTGTATCATTACAGTATGTCTTCAAGTAAAATAGAATAAGCTCTCCAATTGGAGTCCTACTTAAAACATACACAAAAGTTGCCTCAAAATGGATGATAGATTTTAATTTATAAGATAAAACTATATAAAACTCTTAGAAGAAAGCAGAAATAGCTCTTTATAAGCTTAAGTAAAGCAAATGATTTTTTTAGATGTGATGCCAAAAGCAAAAGAAATTTTTTAAAAGATTTTAAAAAACTAAATTGGACTTCATCAATATTGCATAATTTTGTGCTTCAAAAGACAACATAGCAATGAAAAGAAATGAAACCTACAGATTAGAAGAAATATTTGCAAATATTATTTACTAAAGAACTTGTATTTATATAAAAAGAACTATTATAATCCAACAACAAAAAATAAATAAATAAGAAATAGAGCCACCCAAATATATTTGACAAAAAAGCAAAGGCAATCCAATGGAAAAAAATAATTCTAAAACCCTGGACACGCATATAACCAAAAAAAAAATGAGTCTAGAGCTGACATTATACCATTCATTCAAATGAATTCATTGAATCATAAAAGAAATGCAGACTATAAAATTTCTAGAAGTTAATATAGAAGAAAATATAGGTTATTTTGGTGTTGCCATTGAGTTTTATATACAACAAAAGTATAATAATCCATGAAATAAAAATTTGATACGTTGGACCTCATTAAAATTAAAAATGTCTGCCCCTCTAAAGAACCTCTTACAATAATGCAAAGATAGGCAATAGACTGAAAAAGAAATTTTACAAAATACTAATCTGATAATGAATTTGTAACCAAATTATGCAAAGAGCTCTTAGAACTTAACCCAATTAAAAATAGGACAGAAGATTTGAACAGATACCTCACCAAAGATGTGCAATATTATATGTTATTAGGAACTTGCAAATTAAGACAGCAGTGAAATACTGTTACCTACCTTAATTAGAATGGATAAGATCTAAAATATTTATAATGCCAAATGCTGCCATGAATATGAAGCAATAGGAACTCTCATTTATGCTGGTTAGAATGTAAAATAGTACAACCTCTTTGGAAAACAGTATGGCACTTTATTACAAAGCTAAAAATAGTCTTACATACAATCCAGCAGTCATGTGTCTAAAGATTTCACCACCAAATTTAAAAATTAGGCCTACACAAAAATCTGTACATGAATGCTTACACTACCTATAGTCATAATTGCCAAAATTTGGAGCAACCAAGATGTCCTTAAACAGGTGAGTGAAGTGAATATCACTCAGTCGTGTCTGACTCTTTGTGACCCCATGGACTATAGCCTGCCAGGCTCCTCTGTCCATGGAATTCTCCAGGCCAGAATACTGGAATGGGTAGCTGTTACCTTCTCCAGGGGATCTTCCCAACCCAGGGATCAAACCCAGGTCTCCCACATTGCAGGCAGATTCTTTACCATCTGAGCCACTGCAGAAGCCTTTAAATAGGTGAATGTATAAACAAAAGTGGTACATCCATTCCATAGAATATTATACATCAATAAAAAGAGATGAGTTGTCAAGACACAAAAAGACATGGAGAAAACTTAAATGCATATTGAAAAGTGAAAGAAGCAAGTCTAGAATGGCTACATACAATGCCAACTACATTACATTCTGGAAAAGGCAAAACTATAGAGACAATAAAAAGATAAGTGGTTGCCGAGGGAGATGGGGAGAGGATGCATACATTGGAGCACAGGGGATTTTTAAGGCAGTGAAACTATTCTGTATGATGCTGTATCAGTATATACATGACATTATGCATTTGACAAATCCATGTACTTGTACAACACAGAGTGAATGCAAACTATGGACTTTTATTAATAATAATGTATCAATTGTAACAAATGTACCATACCAATGCAAGATGTGAATAATAATGAGTAGGTGGGAAAATGAATATTTGAGAGCTTCTTGTACTTTCTGTTCAGTTTTTCTGTAAACCTAAATATGCTTCTACAATAAAATCTATTCATTTAGAAAAAAAGATAAAACTTATATTAAAGAGGCAAAGGTTTTGAAAAGAAATTTCTCCAAAGGAGATTTACAAATGGCTAACAGGCACAAGAAAATATGATTGAAAGAATTACTAGGGAAATACTAATTAGACCAGAGCACAGTGTGGTGCCGCCTCACACAAATGAGGATGACTATAATAAAGATGGGCAATAACAACTATTGGCAAGGATGTGTAGAAATTAGACCCCTCATTGCTGGTGGGAAAATAAAATGATATGGGCACTTTGGAAAACAGTTTAGCAGTTCCTCAAAATGTTAGAGTCCTTATATGGCATGTTCAGTTTCTAAACATATAGCCAAGAAAAATCAAAACATATGTCCACATAAGAACATGTACATGGATATTCATAGTTGCTTTATTCTTAATAGACAAAAACTAGAAACAATGCAAATTGCCCATCAACTGATAAACAGAGCTCAGCACAGAGGTAACAGGCAAAACGTTCTGTCTCCCAGGCTTTCCCTGAAAGGCTTTCATCTGAATACTTTTAAAGCTGCTGCCTGAGTGTCAGGATTCTAATTTATCACAGGTATAGGAGCTGACTACAGTCCTTCCCAGAGACCAGGAAAGCTGGCAAGCATATTCCCCACATGCTCTGTCCGTCCAGCGCCAAGTGAGCAGTGTTTACCTAGAAGGAGCTTGTACCGATGTCTGATACCTCAGCTTTTGCCTCTATTGGTGGAGGGACAGGGCCCCCAGATCACTTGCCTGTGGTCAATGAGCTTGCATTCACAAGTCTCATTGCTGCTGCTAAGTCACTTCAGTCGTGTCCAACTCTGTGTGACCCCATAGACAGCAGCCCACCAGGCGGGTAGCAAAAAAAAATAAAGAAGCAGTTCTACAGGGCACAGGACATATCCCCTTTGTAGCTATATACCTGAGCCCAACATAGAGAAGGTAGGGAAAACACTCATCTCCCAGTTTCTCCCTGATAGGAGCTTTACTGCATACTCTCCCTGCTTGAATCCAGCTTCTAATCAGCCTGCGTCTGTATGCTGACTGTGATCCTCTCAATTGGGACACATTGGTCTTGCAAGCCATCAACTATTGGGAGCTATTAAAGACAAATAAAACAGCTTGGAAAATCACAACAGTTTGAGACAACCAGGAGCTCAGGCCAGGTTGACTGATGAGGTTCTCTAGGAAAGACCTTCTGTCATTATGGAGAGACGGCTGTTTTGTCTAGTGAGCAGACACAAACACAGTCAAGGGGAATGAAGAAACAGAGGAATATATTTCAAAAAAGATATAAATACCCACAAACAGATCTTAAAATGTGGAGATAAGAGACTTAATAGAGAATTAAAAATAACAGTAAAAGAGCATGCACACTGAGATAAGCATGTACAAAGTAAAAATTTCAGCAAAGAGATGGAAAATAGAAAAGTTACAAAACAAAAATAGAAGAGTTGGAGAATATAGTAAAGCTTTATTAAACAGTTCAATAGAAGGTTTCAACAGCAGTCTAAATTACACAGGGGACAGGATCTTGCAAACAGGGCAGAGAAATTCATCCAATTAGAGAAGAAAATAAAAAGAATGAAAAAGATTAGACATCTTAAGGGACTTATGAGATACAATGAAATGGACCAATATACACATTATAGGGGTCCCAGGGAAAAAGACAGAAAGAAAGGGGCAGAAAGTTATTCAAATAAATAATGACTGAAAAGTTTGGTGTATCAAGAGTACAGAAGTTAAACTGGAAAGAGAGGAGGGCACAGTGAACAGGATCTGACCTCAGATGGAGAAAGCACAGGTAGAAAGGTGAGATCTCTTCTCTGAGGCCTATATATCGGTGAAGGAGATCCAACCAGTCCATCCTAAAGGAGATCAGTCCTGAATATTCATTGGAAGGACTGTTGCTGAAGGTGAAACTCCAATATTTTGGCCACCTGATGCGAAGAACTGACTCATTTGAAAAGACCCTGATGCTGGGAAAGATTGAAGGTGGGAGGAGAAGGGGAAAACAGAGGATGAGATGGTTGGATGGCTTCACTGACAGGGTGGGCATGAGTTTGAGTAGGCACCGGGAGTTGGTGATGGACAAGGAGGCCTGGCATACTGCAGTCCATGATGTCGCAAAGAGTCGAACACAACTGAGTGACTGAACTGAAATGAAAGGACTTTGTCAGATAGTCTTCAAAGGGAAGTATGCAGGTGGATTCCTGTAAATATAACCCTTAAACTAGAACCTCCTTAACAGAAATGGTAAGCTTTCAGGGTAAGTTTATGAAGGCACTTGTGTTTTAAATTGTCCATCCCCTTCCCCACTGGAATACCTAGCGTCTGTGTGTGTGTGTTAGTTGCTTAGTCGTGTCTGATTCTTTGTGACCCCATGGACTGTAGGCCACGAGGATCCTTTGTCCATGAAGTTGGTTGCCATGCCCTTCTCCCAGGGATCTTCCCAACCCAGGGATTGAACCCAGGTTTCTGCATTTCAGGCACATTCTTTACTGTTTGAGCACCCAGGGAAGCCCTCTAAACTCACTTAATATCACTCTCTTGACCATTGCTTACAAAGACCTTTGAAATGAAAAGTCAAAATTGGAAAATGCCTTACAATGGATATAAAATGGCAAATAAAAATTTTACCCTAAAGATTAGAGAGTTTACCTACAATTTTCAGCCTGTATTTCTAAACATAATCCTTAACAAAATAATTATCATGTCTATAATAATAATATTGTAATTGGCAAATATCTTCCCATTCAGAAGTGGATCTGAAAATTTGTTTTCTGTACCTGTTTCTCATTTGTATAGATTTAAAATAACATACAAATACAAAGCTCTCATATATGAATTTTCTAATTTTAACTGAATCATATCCTTTTCTTCTAATCTCTTTAAACTCAACTGTAAAGCTAGTTACAAGCAAAATATTTTACCAGTGTAAAACTTAAGTGCTTAAAACTCTGAGTTCAAGCCTCCAGGCCTCTAGTGTTATCATGTCTGTAATTTATGCTGAATGTCAGAATCATTGTAATAAGAAACAGTGAGACGTAGTGCCACTGTTACATGTCATATCTGTGGAGTATCAAAAATATCTTCAATGTAAAAGTTATAATTATAGGGGCAATTGATGACATGTTGTAGTCAATACTTTATCCTGAAGAGTCCACCATCATTAGTCTTTACTCACTGGCTAAGAAAATGACTCCATTTCATAGCTTAAAGTCAAAATGGATTTGCAATCTTTGTTCAAGCTCTAAGCCTTTCTGTTCAAAGTCATTGACTAAGCCTTATTTTCATGATGAGTTTAGCATGAAAGCAGAAGCATACTCTCAGTGACTTAAAAAAAATTTTTAAACAGGAATTATTGGTTTTTAAAGCACCCCTTTTATATTACAATTTATTCAGCTCAAACAATATTTAATGAAGCCATTTTCTAATATAAAATCAGGTCTAATAATTTAATTAAGTGTGTATTGGGCATACTGTATTTTCTCCAAAGAAAATGCTGATTTTCAATCTTGTTCTTGAGGAAAAAGATCATTCTGCTTTTAGGTCTTTTGCCACATTATATCTTTTTTTTTTTTTTTTTAATTTTTAAACTTTACATAATTGTATTAGTTTTGCCAAATATCAAAATGAATCCACCACAGGTATACATGTGTTCCCCATCCTGAACCCTCCTCCCTCCTCCCTCCCCATTCCATCCCTCTGGGTCGTCCCAGTGCACCAGCCCCAAGCATCCAGTATCGTGCATCGAACCTGGACTGGCAACTCGTTTCATACATGATATTTTACAAGTTTCAATGCCATTCTCCCAAATCTTCCCACCCTCTCCCTCTCCCACAGAGTCCATAAGACTGTTCTATACATCAGCTAACAAACACATGAAAAGATGCTCAACATCACTCATTATCAGAGAAATGCAAATCAAAACCACTATGAGATACCATTTCACACCAGTCAGAATGGCTGCGATCCAAAAGTCTACAAGCAATAAATGCTGGAGAGGGTGTGGAGAAAAGGGAACCCTCTTACACTGTTGGTGGGAATGCAAACTAGTACAGCCACTATGGAGAACAGTGTGGAGATTCCTTAAAAAACTGGAAATAGAACTGCCTTATGATCCAGCAATCCCACTGCTGGGCATACACACTGAGGAAACCAGAAGGGAAAGAGACACGTGTACCCCAATGTTCATCGCAGCACTGTTTATAATAGCCAGGACATGGAAGCAACCTAGATGTCCATCAGCAGATGAATGGATAAGAAAGCAGTGGTACATATACACAATGGAGTATTACTCAGCCATTAAAAAGAATACATTTGAATCAGTTCTAATGAGGTGGATGAAACTGGAGCCTATTATACAGAGTGAAGTAAGCCAGAAAGAAAAACACCAATACAGTATACTAATGCATATATATGGAATTTAGAAAGATAGTAACAATAACCCTGTGTACGAGACAGCAAAAGAGCCACATTATATCTTAACCATATAATTAAAATGTTTGCATTTGTTACTAGGTAAAGTGCCTACTTGATTGTAGTTTACCACCTTCCTGTGATAATGAGATGAAAACTGAAATAATGCATTCAAGAACTAGTGAAAATTTGAAATGGCCCATATAGAACTTTGAAATGGGAGTCAATTAGGAATAAATAAAAGGATTTAAAATTAGAGAATGAATTACAAAAGCTAGAACTTCTGTATTTGTAGCACAGTCAATTAATAAGCCGATGGGATTCTTTTTTCCCCTAAAAATGATGCTTAATGGCACAATAGCATGATAAAAACAAAGTATAGATATAAGGGATATTTATGAAGATGGATAAATAGTACTTGATGATCCACTGGAATAGGCATCAAGGCTAAGATGACTCCAGACTTTCTGGTTTGGAAAACTAGTGAATAGTAAGCTCTTCCTTAACATTGAAAGTTCAAGACAGGATGAAAATGTGCTAAGATGGAGAAGATAATGAATTTGCCATTCATCCCTTAAGGTCAAATTACTTGAGACATATCAGGTGGAAAGTCTATGAAATGCAGGCATTCAACATCAAAATAAAATTTATTCAGATTTGGCTTCTAATTCAAATAAGTACATTGGACCTTGGCAAAGAACCTTGGTTTCCTCAGGAATCAAATGTTTCGCCTAGACAAGGAAGAATAAAGGGAAATTGTTCTGTGGTACTGTTATGACACAGTCTCAAGAGAATGCTGTTGACAGTTGTGTATCATACAGTCTGAAGTGGTTCCCATAATCCCATGAAATACACAGAGTCTGACAGAGAATCACAACCCTGTTTCCTATCTAATGCCCAAATGTGATTTATGGAACTATCTCCTTCAACTGTGTTCAACAATGGAGATTATTAAAACTTACTATATTTTTATTTTTCCAGTGGAAATGATGAACACATATGAAGAAGACATATGTTTTTCTATTGGCCAACATAGTTATTCTTCACTGTTTTGTAACATTTGTCTTCCATATGAATAGGTTGCAATGTATGTAATTAAGTAGTAAAAAATTTTATAGCCTTGGCACAAATTACACTAATTATTGTAATACTGATATACCAAATAAATTCAAATTTTAGGCTTTGGGGCTCATAATTTTACTTGAAAGCGTTAAAAAATAGCAAAACTGTCTTTAATGCCACTCTTTTGCAGAAAGATATAAAGTAAAAACTGAAAATCTAGCTCTCCAAAAGTGACCACAGCTAACAATTCTTGTGACTGTTTCGATTCTCACAAACAAGCTCAGTATGATGAAGGAAATTGATCCTGGGTAGAATAATGGATATATAAGAAATAAAAAGTAAATGCAAGAACAACTACCAATTGGACAAAGCAACCAAGTTAACAAATCACTGTGGTGTTTTGTAAAATATATAAAAATATAAAAATAGAGGAGAAGGAAAAAGAGAAGTTCAGATCAGATCAGATCAGCCGCTCAGTCGTGTCCAACTCTTTGCGACCCCATGAATCACAGCACGCCAGGCCTCCCTGACCATCACCAACTCCCAGAGTTCACTCAGACTCACATCCATTGAGTCAGTGATGCCATCCAGCCATCCTATCCTCTGTCGTCCCCTTCTCCTCTTGCCCCAATCCCTCCCAGCATCAGTCTTTTCCAATGAGTCAACTCTTCCAATGAGGTGGCCAAAGTACTGGAGTTTCAGCTTTAGCATCATTCCTTCCAAAGAAATCCCAGGGCTGATCTCCTTCAGAATGGACTGGTTGGATCTCCTTGCAGTCCAAGGGACTCTCAAGAGTCTTCTCCAACACCACCGTTCAAAAGCATCAATTCTTCAGCGCTCAGCCTTCTTCACAGTCCAACTCTCACATCCATACATGACCACAGGAAAAACCATAGCCTTGGCTAGATGAACCTTTGTTGGCAAAGTAATGTCTCTGCTTTTGAATATGGTATCTAGGTTGGTCATAACTTTCCTTCCAAGGAGTAAGCATCTTTTAATTTCATGGCAGCAATCACCATTTGCAGTGATTTTGGAGCCCAGAAAAATAAAGTCTGACACTGTTTCCACTGTTTCCCCATCTATTTCCCATGAAGTGATGGGACCAGATGCCATGATCTTCGTTTTCTGAATGTTGAGCTTTAAGCCAACTTTTTTACTCTCCACTTTCACTTTCATCAAGAGGTACTTCCTCTTCACTTTCTGCCATAAGGGTGGTGTCATCTGCATATCTGAGGTTATTGATATTTCTCCCGGCAATCTTGATTCCAGCTTGTGCCTCTTCCAGCCCAGCGTTTCTCATGATGTACTCTGCATATAAGTTAAATTAGCAGGGTGACAATATACAGCCTTGATGTACTCCTTTTCCTATTTGGAACCAGTCTGTTGTTCCATGTCCAGTTCTAACTGTTGCTTCCTGACCTGCATACAAATTTCTGAAGAGGCAGATCAGGTGGTGTGGTATTTCCATCTCTTTCAGAATTTTCCACAGTTTATTGTGATCCACACAGTCAAAGGCTTTGGCATAGACAATAAAGCAGAAATAGATGTTTTTCTGGAACTCTCTTGCTTTTTTGATGATCCAGCGGATGTTGGCAATTTGATCTCTGGTTCCTCTGCCTTTTCTAAAACCAGCTTGAACATCAGGAAGTTCACGGTTCACATATTGCTGAAGCCTGGCTTGGAGAATTTTGAGCATTACTTTACTAGCGTGTGAGATGAGTGCAATTGTGCGGTAGTTTGAGCATTCTTTGGCATTGCCTTTCTTTGGGATTGGAAGGAAAACTGACTTTTTCCAGTCCTGTGGCCACTGCTGAGTTTTCCAAATTTGCTGGCATATTGAGTGTAGCACTTTCACAGCATCATCTTTCAGGATTTGGAATAGCTCCACTGGAATTCCATCACCTCCACTAGCTTTGTTCGTAGTGATGCTTTCTAAGGCCCACTTGACTTCACATTCCAGGATGTCTGGGTCTAGGTCAGTGATCACACCATCGTGATTATCTGGGTCATGAAGATCTTTTTTGTACAGTTCTTCTGTGTATTCTTGCCATCTCTTCTTAATATCTTCTGCTTCTGTTAGGTTCATGCCATTTCTGTCCTTTATCGAGCCCATCTTTGCATGAAATGTTCCTTTGGAATCTCTGATTTTCTTGAAGAGATCTCTAGTCTTTCCCATTCTGTTGTTTTCCTCTATTTCTTTGCATTGATCGCTGAGGAAGGCTTTCTTATCTCTTCTTGCTATTCTTTGGAACTCTGCATTCAGATGCTTATATCTTTCCTTTTCTCCTTTGCTTTTCGCTTCTCTTCTTTTCACAGCTATTTGTAAGGCCTCCCCAGACAGCCATTTTGCTTTTTTGCATTTCTTTTCTATGGGGATGGTCTTGATCCCTGTCTCCTGTACAATGTCACAAACCTCATTCCATAGTTCATCAGGCACTCTATCTATCAGATCTAGGCCCTTAAATCTATTTCTCACTTCCACTGTATAATCATAGGGATTTGATTTAGGTCATACCTGAATGGTCTAGTGGTTTTCCCTACTTTCTTCAATTTAAGTCTGAATTTGGCAATAAGGAGTTCATGGTCTGAGCCACAGTCAGCTCCTGGTCTTGTTTTTGCTGACTGTATAGAGCTTCTCCATCTTTGGCTGCAAAGAATATAATCAATCTGATTTCGGTGTTGACCATCTGGTGATGTCCATGTATAGAGTCTTCTCTTGTGTTATTGGAAGAGGGTGTTTGTTATGACCAGTGCATTTTCTTGGCAAAACTCTATTAGTCTTTGCCCTGCTTCATTCCGTGTTCCAAGGCCAAATTTGCCTGTTACTCCAGGTGTTTCTTGACTTCCTACTTTTGCATTCCAGTCCCCTATAATGAAAAGGACATCTTTTTTGGGTGTTAGTTCTAAAAGGTCTTGTAGGTCTTCATAGAACCGTTCAACCTCAGCTTCTTCAGCATTACAAAAAGTATTAAATATTGCATCAAATTATTGACATTGTACTGGACCTGGTCTAATAAAAAGTACATGATAATAAGTTATGGAGATCTCTAAAAAATTTTAACTTATTTTTATTGAAGTATTGTTAATTTAAAACATTGTATTAGTTTTATGTGTACAATATGAAAGTAAAAGTGAAAGTTGCTCAATCATGTCCTATTCTCTGTGACACCTTGGGATTCTCAAGGCCAGAATACTGGAGTAGGTAGCTGTTCCCTTTTGCAAGGGATCTTCCCAAATCAGGGATAGAACCCAAGTCTCCTGCATTGCAAGTGGATTCTTTACCAACTGAGCCACTAAGGAAGCCCATGTACAATATAATGATTCAATGTTTTTGCAGATTATACTCCATTTAACATTATTACAAAACAATGATTATATTTCCCTGGGCTGTACACTATATCCTTGTTGCTTATCTATTTTTTACATAGTAGTTTGTATTTCTTAAATCTATAACCTTATATTGCCCCTCCCCACTTTCCTCTCACCATTAGTAACCACTAGTTTGTTCTCAAAATCTATGAGTCTGGTTATTTCATTGTATGTATGATTTATTTGTTTAGATTCTACATATGTAAGTTATAACATAGTATTTGTGTTTCTCTGTCTGACATTTCACTAAGCATAATACTCTCTGCTGCTGCTGCTGCTGCTGCTGCTAAGTCGCTTCAGTCGTGTCCGACTCTGTGCGACCCCATAGACAGCAGCCCATCAGGTTCCCCCGTCCCTGGGATTCTCCAGGCAAGAACACTGTAGTGGGTTGCCATTTCCTTCTCCAATGCATGAAAGGGAAAAGGGAAAGTGAAGTCGCTCAGTCATGTCCAACTCTTTGCGACCCCATGGACTGCAGCCTACCAGGCTCCTCCATCCATGGGATTTTCCAGGCAAGAGTACTGGAGTGGGTTGCCATTGCCTTCTCCAATAATACTCGTTGCCCCTGCTAAGTTGCTTCAGTTGCGTCCGACTCTGTGTGACCCCATAGGCGGCAGCCCACTAGGTCCGCCGCTCCTGGGATTCTCCAGGCAAGAACACTGGAGTGGGTTGCCATTTCCTTCTCCAATGCATGGAAGTGAAAAGTGAAAGTGAAGTCACTCAGTCGTGTCTGACTCTCAGTGATCCCATGGACTGCAGCCTACCAGGCTCCTCCATCAATGGAATTTTCCAGGCAAGAGTACTGGAGTGGGGTGCCATCACCTTCTCCGAATACTCTTTCGGTACATCCAATTTGTTATGAATGGTGGAATCGCATATTTAATGGCAGAGTAGTATTCCATTGTGTAAATGTGTGTGTATGTGTGTGTGTGTGTACACGTGCATGCATGTGCATGTGTATTTATATATCACACATTCTGTTAAACCATTATCTGTTGATGGACATGGGTTGTTTCCACAGCTTGGCTATTGTACATAGTGCTGATACGTATATCAAGGTGTATTTATCATTTCAAATTAGAGTTTACATCTTTTCTAGATGTGTGCCCATGAATAGTATTGCTGGATCATATGATAGCTTTTCAAAGGAACCTCCATACTGTTTTCCATGGTGGCTGTACCAATTTATATCGCTATGAACAGTGTATAAAGGTTTTTATCCACACTATTTCCAGCATTTATTATTTGTAGAGTTTTTGACTACGGCCATTCTGATAGATGTGAGGTGATACCTAATTGCGGTTTTGATTTGCATTTCTCTAATGGCCTATTGGCTATCTATGTGTCTTTGGGGAAATGTCTGTTTAGATCTTCTGCTCATTTTTGATTGGGTTTTTTTTTAAAGTATTAAGTTGTATGAGCTGTTTATATATTTTGGATATTAACTCCTTATAGGTTTTATCATTTGCAAATATTTTCTCTCAGTAGGTTGTCTTTTCATTTTATTGATGTTTTCTTTTGCTGTGGAAAAGTTTTTACATTTAATTGTGTGTTCGGTCACTCAGTCATATCTTCCTCTTTACGGCCCTTTGGACTGTACCCCACCAGGCTCTTCTGTTCATGGGATTTTTCAGGAAAGAATACTGGAGCTGGTTGCCATTTCCTACACCAGGAGATCTTCCTAACCTAGGGATCAAAGCCACATCTCTTGCGAGTCTTCTGCATTTATCACTAGCGCCACCTGGGAAGCCCTAAGTTTAATTGGGACTCATTTATTTATTTTTGCTTTTATTTCTTTTGACTTAGATCTGAAAAAATATTGCTGTGATTTATGTCAAAGAGTGTTGTGACTATGTTTTCTTCTAGGATTGCTTTGTGTGTGTGGACATCTTAATATTTATTCTTCTGGTTAAAGAACATGGTATATCTTTCCATTTCTTTGTATCATTTTCAAATTCCTTTATCAATATTGTAAAGTTTTCAAAGTATAGGTTTTTCACTTACTTCCTTGATTAAGTTTATTTCTAGGTATTTTTGGTATCCCTTGTAATATCATAAGTAACCAGTAAAAGAATGATAATCAAATTTATAGCAATTCAGATAAAAAAAGATATGCTGAAATAATAAAAAATATGCAATTAATTTTTAAAAAACTATGAGAGGAGAAATAAAAGGGCAAATAAAAAATGCCAATGCCAAAAAGAAAATGAAAAAAGCAAGATTTTATTCTCCAAATAGGTAGACATACATGCTATGTAAACACGTTATGCAATCAACAACAAAGTTGCTATTGCTGTATCAATATTACATATTATATTTAATTTATATTAATGTATAATAGTAACATAGCAGAAAAGGACTTAAAGTTAAGAGTAACAGGAGAGATAAAGTGAGACATTTCATATAGGTAATTAATAGGAATAAATAAATAACAACAAGTTTATATAAGTTTAATAACATAGCTTTAAAATAATATAAACCAAAGCATAACAGAACTATAATGAGAGAATGAAAAATCTACAATGTGAGTTGGAGATTTTAAAACACTTCTCTCAGTAATTTATGGAGAAGAGCGAGTCATTGCACATTGAAACAACATGATTAACCAATTTGACCTAATAGAGATTACCCAACACTATATCCAATAAATGTAGAAAAACATTTTTTTTCTGGTGAACATGGAACATCTATCAAATATTCTGAGCTATGAATCATGTCTCAGCACATTTCAAAGATTTAAAATAGAGCAGCATGTGGTCTCTGCATTCTGTAAAATTAAATTAGATCTCAGTAAGGAAAAGGTAGGTAGAAAATGTCCAAATTTGTGAGAATGAATCAGAATTCTCTGGATAAAAATAAAATTTTAACTCATTCACAAGGGAAATTGGAAAATATTTTTAATTTCGCTTGTAATGAAAATGCAGCAGATCAATATGTTGTTACAGCAAAAGCAATAAAAATTCGGAAACTCCCATTCTTTAGTACTAGAATCCATAGATGCATTTGAAGAAAAGAATGTGACAGTGACATGCTTTCAGGCATCTTTGTAAGAGAAGCTTGGAGGCCAAGCATCTTGAGGAAAACAAAACAAAACCTCAAGTTCTCTAGGAAGGCAGATTTCTATAACTTCCTATTTGTTCCATGGTAAAGGCCATTTTCTGGTAATTGACTGAGCTTTCTAGGACCTCACATTCCCAATAGACTATTTACTTTGTCATCTGTTGAGTTCAGTTGCTCAGTCACGTCAATTCTTTGCAATCTCATGGGCTGCAGCATGCCAGGATTCCTTCTCCATCATCAATTCCCCTTGTATGCTCAAACTCATGTTCATTGAGTCGGCAATGTCATCCAGCCGTCTCATCTTCTGAAATCCCCTTCTCCTCCTACCTTCAATCTTTCCCAGCATCAGGGTCTTATCCAATGAGACCCTTGTCAGTTGTTCGCATCAGGTGGCCAAAGTACTGCAGATTCAGCTTCAGCATCAGTCCTTCCAATGAATATTCAGGACTGATCTCCTTTAGGATTGACTGATTTGCTCTCCTTGCAGTCCAAGGGACTCTCAAGAGTCTTCTCCAACATCACAGTCAAAAGCATCAATTCTTCGGCAATCAGCTTTCTTTATAGTCCAGTTCTTACATCCATACATGACTACTGGAAAAACTATAGTTTTGACTATATGGGCCTTTGTTAGCAATGTAATGTCTGTGCTTTTTAATATGTTGTCTAGGTTGGTCACAACTTTTCTTCTAAGAAGTGAGCGTCTTTTAATTTCATAGCAACAGTCACCATCTGTAGTGATTTTGGAGCCCAAGAAAATAAAGTCTCTCACTGTTTCCATCGTTTCCCCATCTATTTGCCATGAATTGATGGGACTAGATGCCATGATCTTAGTTTCTTGAATGTGGAGTTTTAAGCCAGCTTTATCAGTCTCTTCTTTCACTTTCAACAAGAAGCTCTTTAGTTCCTTGTCACTCTCTGAAATATGGTTGGTGTCATCTGCATATCTGAAGTTACTGGTACTTTTTCTTGCAACCTTGATTCCAGCTTCTGCTTCATCCAGCCCGGCATTTCACATGATGCATTCTGCATATAAATTAAATAAGCTGGGTTACAACATACAGCCTTGACATACTCCTTTCCTGATTTAGAACCAATCTGCTGTTCCATGTCTGGTTCTAGCATTGCTTCTTGACCTGCATACAGATTTCTCAGGAGGCAGGTCAGTTGGTCTGGTATTCCCATCTTTTTAAGAATTTTCCACATTTTATTGTGAGCCACACAGTCAAAGGCTTTGGTGTAGTCAATAGAGGAGAAGTAGATATTTTTCTGCAACTCTTGCTTTTTTGAAGATCCAATGAATGTTGGCAATTTGATCTCTGGTTCCTCTGCCTTTTCTAAATCTAGCTTGAATATCTGAAAGTTCATGGTTAACATACTGTTGAAGCCTGGTTGGAGAATTTTGAGCATTACATTGCTAGCATGTATGATGAGCGCAATTGTGCAGTAGTTTGAACATTCTTTGGCGTCGCCTTTCTTTGGGAATGGAATAAAAACTGACTTTTTCCAGTCCTCTGGCCACTGCTGAGTTTTCCAAATTTGCTGGCATATTGAGTACATTACTTTAACAGCATCATCTCTAGCAGGTGTGGCATTTGATTCTAAATGTGTTTTCACCCCTCCTACCATCTTGTTGGGGCTTCTTCTTTGCCCTTGGACATGGGGTATCTTTTTTTAAGTGGGATCCAACATTCTCCTGTCAATGGTTGCTCAGCATTTTTGGAGTTCTCACGGGAAAAGATGAGTACATGACCTTCTACTCTGCCATCTTGATGTCAAAACCCTTACTTTGTCATAGGAAATAGATAATAAAATTTAGAACTTTGCCTATTAAGTATTTCACAACATCAAATGAGATCATGCATAGCAACAAAATAGAAATCAATCCTTTATTTCAGTTGTCTGTAGTTAAAAGACTGAAATTAGTATGATTTCAACCTGAGACAATGATATGTAAAGCTTACCTCCAAGTACAGTGCTTAGATGGTTCTATGAAGATTTCCAGACCCCACTCTGGACAGATGTAGGATACCCTAGGGAATTAATCAGAAAATTACCTGATGTATCAGTCATTTTTTTGCCAGGCTATCTCCTAGATTCTGCTGCCATTTGAAGAAAAGAGGTAGCTGGCTAGATTAACAATATCATCTGGCTCCTTTTTTATATATTTAGCCAGAAAGACTCACTGGAAGGTTAAGATACTTTAAGACATACAGAATTCAAGTAAAGAACATGAAGAAAAATTCCCTATGTTCAACCAGGCATAATAAACATCATTATTAGTAGCAGCATGATAAATTATCCTTAATCATTAAAATTAACTTATGTATTCTTTCCATTTTGTATCGTTCAAACTATTTCAGCTTTAATTAGCACCAGTCATTTTTTATCTTAATCACATTTGTATGAACATTATTGAAAGTTATCTCTAAGTGGGTCTTTTACATTGGAGTCTCTTATATTCCCAGTAATATTTTGTTTATTAGTCAGATATAAACTTGGTTGGTGAACATCAGAAAATCCTTACTTTCCTCTTTATTTTAGAGGGTTTTAGTGGGTTTCCTGATACTGGTGTTGTTTTTCTTCTTTGAATTTATAGTTCAATAATTCAGAAACTGAAGTGTTTATTTCTATGTCCGCTTATGGAATGGATGCCCCCACATACTCATGCTAGATAAATTGCATGTTTTTTGGCATGACAACATTTTCTGAACAGGAAATTCTAGGTCACTTCCTCATATAAAAAGTATAAGTGCTTAAGCTAATGTTTTTCAAAATGTGCTTCTCAATCCGCTTGCCTCAGAGTACTTGTTACAAATGCTGCCACTTTAGGTCCTACTCCAGGCCCAGTAATCAAAAAGGAGGGGAAGAGCAAACACTTGTTTTATTAATAAACTCATACAAATTCATATGTATGAATGAATTTATATTGAATTCTTATTCAATACAAATATATTTATTGTATTGTTTGATATTGTATTGAATTCATATGTAATGAATTCTTCAATCCACAAGAATGCTGGAGACATATTTATGATACACCATTTTAATCTTATATAAACTATTTCCTACTTTAAAACTCTAAAGAAATGCCAAATTTAGTGTGTATTTCCAATGAAGTGATGGGACCGGTTGCCATGATCTTCATTTTCTGAATGTTGAGCTTTAAGCCAACTTTCTCACTCGCCTCTTTCACTTGCATTAAGAGGCTTTTTAGTTCCTCTTCAGTTTCTGCCATAAGGGCAGTGTCATCTGCATATCAGAGGTTATTGATGTTTCTCTCAGCAATCTTGATTCCAGCTTGTGTTTCTTCCAGCTCAGTGTTTCTCATGATGTACTGTGCATATAATTTAAATAAGCAGGGTGACAATATACAGCCTTGATGAACTCCTTTTCCTATTTGGAACCAGTCTGTTGTTCCATGTCCAGTTCTAACGGTTGATTCCTGACCTGTATATAGGTTTCTCAAGAGGCAGGTCAGGTGGTCTGGTATTCCCATCTCTTTCAGAATTTTCCACAGTTTATTGTGATCCACACAGTCAAAGGCTTTAGCATAGTCAATAAAGCAGAAATAGATGTTTTTCTGGAACTCTCTTGCTTTTTCGATGATCCCGCAGATGTTGGCAATTTGATCTCTGGTTCCTCTGCCTTTTCTAAAACCAGCTTGAATATCTGGAAGTTCATGGTTCACATATTGCTGAAGCCTGGCTTGGAGAATTTTGAGCATTACTTTCCTAGCATGTGAGATGAGTACAATTGTGCAGTAGTTTGAGCGTTCTTTGGCATTGCCTTTCTTTGGGATTGGAATGAAAACTGACTTTTTCCAGTCCTGTGGCCACTGCTGAGTTTTCCAAATTTGCTTGGAGATTGAGTGCAGCACTTTCACAGCATCGTCTTTCAGGATTTGAAATAGCTGCACTGGAATTCCATCACCTTCTCTAGCTTTGTTCGTAGTGATGCTTTCTAGGGCCCACTTGACTTCACATTCCAGGATGTCTGGCTCTAGGTGAGTGATCACATCATCATGATTATCTTGGTTGTGAAGATCTTTTTTGGGTTAAATTAGTAATTTCATTAAAAACATTGTGGGTCAGTCAGAATTTGGAGAGAGAAATTTAAGAGAGTAAATGGATGGGGCTACTCCAGTCCATAGAATTTTCCTCCTCCTGGAATTTTCCAGGCAAGAATACTGGAGTAGGTTGCCATTTTCTCCTTTAGGGGATCTTTTCAACTCAAGGATGGAACCCACCTCTCTTACATCTTCTGCCTTGGCAGGCAAGTTCTTTACTACTGGGAAGTCCCAAATGGATCAGGCTGCAGAATGGTTAGCATTCTTACCACTTCAAAAAAATATCTAGAGCATTATGAGAATTAAAGATTAAATGTGTTTTGCATATACACAATTCCTGGTCACCCTGGAAATAAGACCTTCACCTTATCAAAATGACATCTGAATGAAAAGCACATCTAAATAAAGTAAGTGATAATGAGAGGAGACTCACTTCTGAATAGATTGAGAAACATTTCTGAGGTCAAGCGAAAGTGAGAGCTTGAGGAAACAGCCAGGTAATTTAGGATCCGGCCCTCCCACCAGTGGGACAACACCATGCCTAGGACTCCTTACCACACAGCCAGCCATACTGGGACATTGCCCTGCCCACCAGTGACTTAATCTCCATGCAAGACAGGGCCCGACAGTCAACCTGACCAAGCCCCAGCCGTGTATACCAGCATGCCCACAATAGTAAGCCCTGCCACAACAGAAGGGCCCACCACACTTATATAGGGGGCACCCCTAGGGCATATAGGTCTGGTAACCAGAGCGAAGTGTTCTGCTGAAACCTATAGTGTGTCTCCTACATAAGATCTCTTCAAGATTGGAAAAATAACAAATCTATGTAATACATAGAAATAAAAACAGATAATTCAATAAAATGAGGTGACCAAGGAATAAGAAGAAACAAGATAAAACCCTTGAATAAAAACTGAAAAAGTGGAGATAATCAGTCTACTTGAACCCCTACTAAAAGGTTCAAGGTAATGATCAAAACTTGGAAGAAGAATATATTTTCTAACAAAAAGTTAGAAAATATAAAGGAGAACCAAGTAGAGCTGAAGAACATAATAACTGAAATTTTAAAATACAATGGGCTTCCCTGGTCGCTCAGATGGTTAAGGATCTGCCTGCAATGCAGTATACCTGGGTTTGATCCCTGAGTCAGGAAGATCCCCTGGAGAAGAGGATGACTACCCCCTCCAATATTCTTGCCTGGAGAATTCCATGGACAGAGGAATCTGATGGATTATAGTCTATGGAGTCACAAAGAGTTAGACATGACTAAACGACTAACACTTTTACTTTCACTTTTCAGAAGGAATTAATAAAAGGACAGATGAGCATAGAGCAACAGAACAGAAAAAAGAATTTTTAAAAATAAGATTAAATTGAGAGACCTATGGAACAACATCAGTCTTACTACCATTTGCAGTGCAGGGGTCCAGAAGAAGTAGAGAGGAAGGGGAAGAGAGCTTATTTAAAAAGATAATAGCTGAAAACTTTCTTAACCTCAGAAAAGAAACAGAGGTCCAGTAAGCACAGAGTCCCAAACAATGAATTTAGTAAACTTGAAGAATGCAAAATTCAATAGTCATAAATTTGTTGCATTTTTATTCACTAACAATGAACTATGACAAAGAGAAATTAAGAAAAAAGTCCCATTTACAATTATATCAAAAAGAATAACATACCTAGGAATAAATCTAACCAATTAGATGAAAGATCTGTACTCAGAAAACTTTAGGACTCTGATGAAAGGAATTAAAGATGATACAAACATAAAGATTTGAATAATATAGTTTGAAATCAGGAAGAATTATACCATCTGTTTTATTCTTTCTCAAGATTGTTTTGGCTATTTGTGGTCTTTTGTGTCTTCAGACAAATTTTAAAATTATTTGATCTAGTTCTGTAAAAAAATACCATTGGTATTTTGATAGAAATTGTATTGACTCTGTGGATTACCTTGGACAGTATGATGATTTTAACAATATTAATTCTTCCAATCCATGAGCATGGTATATTTTTCATATATATTATATATATGTGTGTATATATATACACACATATACATACACACACAGGAGCCTTGCAGGCTATAGTCCGTGGAGTCATAAAGAGTCAGACATGAAACTGAGCAACTGAGCACATATACACACATGTGTATGTTCAAACAGAAATGTGTGTGTGTGTGTATTCAATTAGTAATGGTAACAATGCAAAACTGGCACAAAAACAGACACATAGCTCAATGGAACAGACAAGAGAGCCCAGATATGAACATACACTTACATGGGCAGTTAATTTATGACAAAGGAGGGCAAATGTACAATGGGGAAAACACAGCCTCTTCAGTAAATTGTGTTGGGAAAACTGGACAGATACACAAAAATAAAAAATCTGTACTATTTTACCATACAAATGGAAAAGTAAACTCAAAATGGACTAAAGACTTGTAAGAACTGAAATAATAAAACTTATAGAAGAAAACATAGAATGCTATGTGACAATAGCCTTAGCAATAGTTTTTATGTGTCCTTTCAGACAAGAGGAATAAAAACAAAAGCAAGTGGTATTGCATCAATTTTAAAAAGCTTTTTTTACAGTGAAGGATTATCAACAAAATGAAAAAGCCACCTACTGAATAGAAGATATTTGCAAATGATATATTCATTAGGCAGTTAATATCCAAAATATACAAAGAACTCAGAAAATTCACCATCAGAAAAACAAACAACCCAATAAAAACATGGGCAGATGACCTGAGTAGACATTTTTCCAAAGAATACATATTGATTGCCAAAAGATAGACAAAAAGATGCTCAACATCATTAATTTCTAGGGGAATACAAATCAAAGCCACTATGAAATATCACTTCACAACTATCAGAATGGCTACTACCAAAAAAACAACAAAGAACAAGTGTTGGCAAGGAAGTGAAATAAAGCAAACCTTTGTGTGCTCTTGGTGGGAATGTAAATTTGTACAGCCACTATGTGAAACAGTATGGAGGAGGATACTCAGAAAATTAAAAACAGACCTACAATATGATCCAACAATTCCACTTCTGGGTATTTTTCTGAAGAAAATGAAAACACTACTTCAAAAAGATATATGTACCTCTATGTTAATTGTAACTTTATTTACAATAGCCAAGATATTGAGGCAACATAGGTGTCCATATGTAGATGAATGGATAAAGAATATGTGGTATATGCACACAATGAGACAGAATGGAATATCACTGTGGCAACATGGATGGACCTAGAGGAAATTACACTGATTGAAATATTTCATACAAAGAAAGACAATTACTGTGTGATTTTATTTATGTGTGTAACCTAAAAAAAAAAAAAGAAAAGAACAAACATAGCAGAGTAACAGATATATAGAAAAAAACAGGTGCTTTCCAGGGGGAGGGGAGTAGGGTGAATAGGTGAGGGAGCTTCAAGTACAAACTTCCAGTTACAAAATAAATGAGTCACATGGATGAAATGTACAGCATGGAAAATATAATCAATAATAATATAACTTTGCATGAATACAGATGGTAACTAGACTTACTGTGGTGATCATTGTGTAATGTAGAGAAATATCTAATCACTATGTTGTGTACCTGAACTAACAAATCACTGTAGGCCAATTATACTTCAAACAACAACAAATAAATGAACAAAATGAGGGAATGGATATTAGAGATTTATAAAAGAGTTAACTTGAGGCTGCATACTTAAGAAAGCAAGACCTTCTTTCCAAATATTGCTGAGTTATTATTTACTGACTATTCCAGTAAGTTTTGGCACTAAATAACCTATTAGGGTGCTACATATTCATGCTGCCTTACCTGGGCAAGGTAAGGCAATGTATTGGCCTATCTACTTGGGAAAAAAAAAAGAAATCAGAGGAGTCAGACTTATAAAAGATAAGTTCAGCAATCCAGGTATCTTGCTGCTTAAATCGCCCTCCTCCCTGGTGGAGGGCATGGTAACCCACTCTAGTATTCTTGCCTAAAGAATCCCATAGACAGAAGAGCCTGGTGGGCTAGAGTCCATAGGGTTGCAAAGAGTCAGTCACGACTGAGTGACTTAGTATGCACATCTGCTGCCCTTACAATCTAGGAGTAAGGAAGTACCCAAAGTATTAAAAATGCTGGTCCTTTCATCAAGGTAGGTAGCCTTTATTACCATATTTTATTTTCTGCATATATTTTTTAGATCAAAGTAATACATGCACCTTTTAAAAGTTCAAGTGTAAAGAAAAACAACTGACCCCTTCCTTACTTCTCCCTATCCCCAAATCTCTATCCCCTAATTTTTGTTACTATTTTTTCTGGCACCTACCAAATTGGTTATTGATTTAAGACACTGACAATGCCCTTATATTATTGTGTAAGAAGAGGCTTTAGACTTTCCCTTATTAGCTCTTTTTTAATGCCAGCCTTTGTCCCTCTTGTCCTGTGCCTTGGAAGTCCTTGGGTATAGAGCTTCTAGTTCAATTTTTCTACCAAGTAAGTCTCTGTTCTTTTGCAGGGAGTGAGAGTGGCAGATGCTTGGTTGCGCTGGATTGGAAAGGGGTCCTGTGGTTAAACAGGACGCTTTCAATTCTTTCTTATTTTAGTCCATGTTTCATCTCACCTCTATCACACCTGGTCTTTAGTGTGAGAGCCCTTCAACTGAGAACTAGGTTGCTTGCCTTAGATGTTCCCTTTCCATCTTGTATCCACTTTCCAGCATCTGTAAACTATGCTGTCAACACCTATCTGACTTTTTTTTTTAATTTATACTATATTTCTTTACTCTGAATTTACCCAGATTTCAGAAAGAAGAATAGATAAATGTGTATATACAATGCACCATGTTTAACCTCAAATCTCATGCATAGATAGTATAATCCATTTATTGCTTCATTGGATCACTTCTGTATAGACTGAGAGTCACCAGTTTTTGTTTTTATAGACAATATTCTTATTGCTTTGATTTTGACAGCATAAAAAGAACGGGCACTTTCGTACATTGATTGTGACCCTGTAAATTGGTACAACCCTTTCAGAAAACAATTTAGCAGTATGTTCTTAAAAGCAATTAAATTTTTAATACTCTTGGGCTTAGTAAAATTCTCCTTCTAAATGTCTGTTTCTAGGAGCAACTTAAATACAAGAATGAGAAAATTATGCACAAATATATTTTTATGCACTTATTATGAAAGTATAAAATAGGCAATAATCTCATACTATCAGTAAGAAAATGGCTAAAAGGCACAAACACCAGATAGTTGTTTGACGGATATTTATGTGTTGTTTACAAAGACTGTGTGAAAACAGTTGGAAGTTGGAAACTGGGCTGAAGTTGGAGTTTCAATGAGAACAGTTTTTTTTATTTTTTCAAAGAGAGAATAAACCCAAGAAATATGTTTACTGAGGATGTATTTATACATTATTAGTATGTTAGAGTAGAAAAGCAGTTATTTGATCTTGGACAAAACTTAAGTATTTAAATACTTAAGTATTTAAAATATATTCTAGGAATTAATTCTTAGAAAACTGTAAGCTATGTTTTACAAAACAGAATTCAAGTACTTGAAAAACACAAGGCAGTTTGGTTCAAAAGTACTTGGGATGTATTGGCATCAACATAGCTTATTTTTATAGCACTGCTAAATAGTTTCTGAATGTCTAGTTTGATAATGATGCATGCATGTTCTTACTCTAGGGGACAGTGAAGCTAATTACTTTGGAACATTGGTGTTTTGAATTTTTGCCAAGATCTCTTGAGAATAGTACAAACCACTTCATATAAATTAACCCATTTATTCATATCATTTCTTGCTGATACAGGTATGAAGCAAATAGTTTCCCAAATTTATAATTTGTAAACCACAAAGAATGTTTGGCAGCTTGTCAAAATCTGTATTTCATAGAATCCAACTCTCTTGCACCCTAAGTCAGTAGTTCTTTGCACTGGCCTTCACTGTCATTTCATTGGAATGAAAGAGATTCTTCTAGGGAAAGGAGATTAACCTCTCAATTCCTGGTAATGATGTTAGAGTATTAAAAAAAAGAAAAAAACTATAGTGAGCCTGAAGCAGATAAGAATATTTATTATCAATTTTGTGGTTTGAACAAGGTTTATGATTGAGATTCAGTGACTGAAGCCTTTGTGACAATATCACTTTAAGTGAATCAGAATGACTTAATGGCCCATGATACAAAATGAAGTATCACTCTATCTTTTATATTATCACATAAACACAGAGAAAATAACGAACTTGAGATATTTTGCTGATTTTCTAGGGAAGAGTGTTTATTTAAAATATTTTTTAAAGGAATTCATTCTTCTTGATAACCACTGACTACCTTAGTCACACTAATTATAAGTATTTCATTGTTCAAGATGAAAATTTGACCCCTAATTAGTATTGTGCTTTGAGTGATTCTCCTATGTAGACAGAATTCCATTTTATTGACTACTGTCATAGCATTTCAGACTATTCAATATCTGTTACTGTTTTCCCAAAAAGGCTTTACTAATACTACATTAGTGCTATAAATATAATACAATTTATTAAAGGAAAATCCTATAAAATATCTATATGCTTGTAAATCCCTGTCTATACTTCCATTTGAAATAGTGCCCTTTGATTCGGTGTTAAACTATATATGTGCAATGACTTTGTGTGAATGTATACTTAAGGTTAAATGATTAAAGAGCATTATGATACTTTTCATTTCAAGAGGTGCTGTTTTCACCAGGGTGGAGATGGAATTATAATAGGAACTGGAGGCATGAATAAATGTCCTTCCTTCCTATAGTGGTGTATACTAGTAGCAATAATACAGTCATCTTCTTTAGCCCCAGTCATGTGATGACTGCAGACAAAAAGCAAAGAAATGTGTAACCTTGGGTAAGCTGAAGGATTACCAAAAGTGGGGCATGTTCCTTAATGAAACATTGGGTCCTTGTGATAAGGCAGGAGAGGAAATAAAATTGCATTGAGAATAAGATTTAAGTCAGTAATTCCACTGTACTACCAGCTGTCAAACTTCCATAGGAAGAGTTTTTCTAACAGGAAAAATAAAAGTGTCTGTACTCACAAATCATCAATACAGCATTTTGAAATATATGCCAAGTTTTGTTGGAAATGTATTCAAATACATTGGCTGTCTTCCTTCAAGACTCTCATCAAATAATCAAATCTTTCTAAGAGTTTTTCTTGATGTATTACTTCTCCCCAATAGATTGTTGCTCAAATTTCAGGATTTTTTATTTTTTTTTGCTATTTTGCACTCTTAATTTTCAACAATATCTCTGTTGTTCCATAATGTGTTCATATTTATGTCTTCCACTAAGCCAGAAGCTCTTTAATGTCTGGGGCTGTTTTACTTATCTTAATATTCTAGGTGAGAATCACAGTGCCATATAGACAATTAATTCTAAGTAAGTGCTTTAAAATAATTAATTTTTTATTGACAAGCATTACTATTTACCGAGTCCCTACTATGTGCTAAGTACAATAGTAAGCACTGGGGATTCTGCAGTAAATAAAGCCCTTTATAGAACTTTAATAATAAAGTTAGATGATATATAATATATGTGTTTCTATTACACATAGATATGTATTTATATCAGCAGAATTTACTGTTTGTTCCAAACGGGACAAATAGACTCCTGAATTCCTTCTTTGACTAGTTACTTTAGAAAACTTGCAATTACAAATGCTTTTTCTGCCTCCTGGAGATATAAATCTCTTACCACTCAGAACTGTCTTCTCAAGAACCTGAGAACCATTCTGTTTGAAATGCAAACATTCAAGGAGATAACTCTCACTCTAGTTCCCAGTCCTTATGGGAGGGAAAGGCTCAATTGGCAGGCACTTGTTTTAACTTGCAACACTGCCCCCTGTCTTAAAGATGCCATCTCTTTGTTTCTCCTCTGGATAAATTCCAGTTGACAAACCTATATGGTTTTGGCACATGGACCAGCTCCTCTCAGTACCTCAGTGCCCCTACTTTAGCACAGCTCGTCCTTTACAAAGGCACCTGCTTTTGCTTCAGTGAAGTTGAGTTCATTTCACCAAGTCCTTTTCCTCATGACATTAGTCATTACTGAATAACATCTAGCCTCAGCACTTAGTGCATGTGGGGAATGATCTCTTAGGCGGAGGAAAAGGCTCTTAGCTGGAGTTTGCTCAGTATTTTTGAGGACCATCAGGGGCAAGGAGGCTGAGGAAGAGTGAAAGAGTGGCAGAGTGGTGGGAATGAGCTCAGATAGTACTGGGCTGTATGCCCTGGTTAGAAGTTTGAATTTTAGGTAAGATAGCCATTCGAGGAGCTTGAGCAAGAAATATCATGATCTGATTTACTTTCCAAGAGTAACTATAGCTGCAGCATGGAGAATAGGCTGGTAGCAAGTTGGCAACAAAAATAGAAGGAAGGCCAGTTAGTAGGTAATGGAGATGTCCAGAAGAAAAAGCATAGATTGGACCACAGTGGTGGTGATGATACTGTGAAGTGGTTGGACTCTGAATAGAATTTTGAGGAAAAGCTGACAGAATTTGCTGTTGGATTGTATTTGAAGTGTGAGAGGAAAAAAGGAGTCACTGTTACATGAATATCAAGCAATAGATTCAGCAGGAGAAATAAATACATCCATTCCACATTTAACTACTAGAGGCCATTCTTTTAGAAATAGAACAAGCTTAGCTTTCACATAATGTCAAATTATAATCCTTGGAAAATAAAATATCCACTAAAACCTGACAGAAAAAAAATTGAAGTTCAGTGTATATTCTCTGAATTTTTATGAGTTAGATTCAAAACAGAGTTGTAGCAACGTTTCTGATAGCTTGTGGTAATTGTGTCTAACTGGTCAGAGGTGGATAGAATTACATGCCATCTACAATTTTCCATACCTTTGTGATAAAAGAAAAGCATCTCAACTTCTGGCCATAATTGTGGTCCTCTTGGCACCAGCTGCACTAATTGCCAATATCTTACTAATAACTCAATGCCTGAGTACCTTTTGTACATGTCAGGCATTTTAGTTCTGCATTAGAGATGACTTGATGTGCATGCTTTGACACATATGCAGAAAATAGTCCAAAGTAAATAAGCTAGTATACTCTATAGAGTTTGAAAAAATTATAACTACTCAGAACAATGGGGAACATTGCTCTGACAGCAAATAAGCAAGATGAACCTAAAGTAATGATTTGCTCGCCTTCATTTGTTTTTACAGGCAATATCTTGAATAATAAATGCTTATACAACTCTAAAGGAATAATAGAAAATATATCCAGGAGAGACCACCCAAAAGTGTTTCTTTTTTTTTTTTTTCAATTATGTTTAATCTTTTTTTTTTAATTTTATTTTATTTTTAAACTTTACATAACTGTATTAGTTTTGCCAAATATCAAAATGAATCCGCCACAGGTATACATGTGTTCCCCAAAGTGTTTCTATAGCCAAGAATTTTCTAAAGCCTTTGTGTTGAATCTGGGAAACATAGAGTTTAGAAAAAGGATGAAAAAGAGATCTCAGGGTTAAACTAAAATTCCCATGTCTAAAATATAATTCCAAATTAAACCATTTAAAAAGCAATCACCTGAGAGCCTATTTTAGCTGCATTTGGGAATCTAGGATAGCACCGTTCAGTGGTCCTCAACTTTTTGGCACGAGCGACTGGTCTCGTGGAAGATAATTTTTCCACTGACCAGGGTGGGAATGGTGTGACGATGATTCAAGTGATTCATTTATTGTGTTCTTTATTTCTATTATTTTTACATTGTGACATGTAATGAACTAATTATACAACTCACCATAATGCAGAATCAGAGGGAGCCCTGAGCTTTCTTCCTGCAATTAGATGGTTCCATCTGGGGGTTATGGAGGCAGTGACACCCGGAGCATGTTGCTTGTGTCCAGTCTACTTCATAATCTCATTTTGGTTGCTGTCACTGTACAAAACCCTGCTTCACAAAGATAGGATGTTGGAAATGGAAGCAAACTATTCGGTGCTTTTTGTGGCAATCTCAGGATATGCTACCTTGACTGAAATACAGAATTTATAGAGATTTGAAGTTGTCTCAATCATACTTATAGGCCACCATCATTTGTAATCTCAAGTAGTTGATCCTTTTCTAGCACGGACAAAGTCAGTTCACCTGGTTTATTCACAAATGGGTCATGGATCTATTCTTTCCCAGTTTGAGGGTCTTGTGTGGGTGGGAAGTAATGCTCAAACTCTTTTGAAAGCTGAGATGGATGCAGCTTTCTCTCCATGCACTAGTAGGGAGAAAGAAGACCCTAGTCTGTCACTTTCAAAACCTCTGTTAATGTTTGAAATGTGCCAAATCCCAGTGTTCACTCATTATCCCCATATTTCCAGTTTGCCTTGAATGAAGCCACTTTATCTGCTGACTTTTACACAGTTTCTGTCCTCTCCTGAAGTGACAGATTGAGTTCACTGTACAGGTTGTGTATGTCACACAAACAAGCAAGCTTTGGACCCATTCTACGTCACTGAAATGTGCTGCCAGTGGTGACTGTTTTTTAAAAGAATCTCTGGAAGTGATCATAATTCAAAACTCTAGCCAATGATCTACCTTGAGAAAGCCACCTCACTTCTGCATATAAGAGAGGATGTGTGTGCTCTGCATCCATCTCCTGACAGAACTGCATGCACTGACATGAGTTAAGGGCATGTACTTTAATATGGTTGATCATTTTAATCACATCCTGCAAAACATTAAGTTCAGGTGACATTTTTCAGCTAACCATCATTTCTCTGTAGATGACACGGTGCATAGACTCACAATCAGAAGTGACCTCTTTGACCAAAGGAGAGAAGCCAGAAAGTCATCCAGACATGGCATCTGTTCCATCTATGCATATACCAATACAAAATGACCAATTCAAATTCCCTGATGCATAATCATTCAAAGACTTAAATAGTTCTGCAGCTGTGGTATTGGTTGGCAACAAAAGGGCACATAACATACCCTCTTGCACATCCTCTGAGAAATATATTGCATTGAAACAAGCATCGTTGCCTTGTCAACATTTGTAGACTCATCCACCTGGATTGTGCACTGCAATGACTCATTAATCCTCTCTAACAATTGTGCCTCAGTATACTCTGCTGTTTCATCAATTCATCTAATTATGGTGCTAGCCAAAAGAGGAACAGATGTAGTCTTTTGAATTGCAGACTCTCCTAAAAGTTCAAGACAAATGTTTTTGGCAGCAGGCAGGATAGACTCTTCACCCACAGTAAAGGGCTTTTTAGCTCTAGCAATGTGGTTAGACACTAAGAATGATGCTCTCAATGCAGAAATATTTGATAAAATGGCAGCTTTCAATAATTGCTTCTGTTCTTCATGTTCACATTAAAAAAAAAAAAAAAAAAAAAAACTCCAAAGGCTTGTCTTTTCATACATAGTACTCAGTCTCCATGTGGCACAGCAGTTTTGAAGGTTTCATGGCTTCATTTGGATAGCTAGTTGCCGCATATTGTACAAAGCATGCTTGGAGAATGTGAATCACTTGTTGAAATGAATCTGCAATTTAAGAGGCACATTTGGCATTTTCTTTTAAATGCAGCTTTCCTTTTGTTGTCAGTCTTCTGCTGTCTCATCATTGGGTCTTTCCCGCTTTACAAAGAGGGTCTCCAGTGATGTTTGCTTTTCACTTATTTTTGCTAAGATTAGCTCGTAGGCTTACAAAAACTGTGATTGAGACAAATGTGCAGGCATGGATGGAAGTGGTAAACAAAATAATGGGCAGGCCATTCATGGACTAAAAAGTACTGGATTCTGAAAAGTCAGCCACCAAATGCAGGTTTACAGCTGAAGTACATTAACTCACTTGCCACTATAAAACCTGCCACCACATGCCGCTTAATTGTCACTTGCCACTCACTGATAGGGTTTTGATATGAGCCTGTAAGCAATTGATTAATTATGGTCTCTGTGCAGTTAAACGCAACGCCCTGAGTGTTAGCGTCACTTCCTCAGCATTAGATTCTCATACAGAATGCACAGCCTAGATCCCTTGCATGCACAGTTCACAGTAGGGTTCACTGGGAGAATCTAATACCACCATTGCTCTGACAGAAGGCAGAGCTCAGGTAGTAATGCTAGCGGTGGGGAGCAGCTGTAAATAGAGATGAAGCTTTGCTCCCTCACCTACCACTCACTTCCTGCTGTGCAGTCCAGTTCCTAACAGGCCACGGACCAGTACTGGTCCATGGCCCAGGAGGTGGGGACCTCTGGCACCATTTATTCATTCATGCCTTGAACTTGGACTAAGATTCTTCTACATACCATTCATAGTGACCCACACTGGATAAACCAGCACATTCCCTGAAGTGCTCATAACTACTGCCCTAAATCCCAGTAGGAATCCCATTCTGTGAGCAATCTTACAAAACCTGATGTTTCCTTCACTACTTTCTTTATGGTGCTTATCTTTAGTGTCTGAAGTGAATGTATATCACATTTACATTGAATCCAAACCCTGATCTCGGGTTAGTTTTATGAAGTAATACATTCTTGATTTAGTCCTTTGTAAGTTAGATTGTAGAAGAGATAGTCCCTAAGTCCTATTTGTGTGTTCCTCTCTTTATAGTATACTAATATTTTAGTTTATAAAGAATAATCATTAAAAACCATATGCATTTCTCCCTAACTGATTAATAATTTCAAAGACAGTCTCAGTTATCTACAAGTGACTGAGGGCCTATATAAGAATCACAGAAAGGCTTCCAGGAATTTTCTTTTTTTTTTTGAGTTATAAGAACAATATAACCACAACAAATTACTAAAATAAACATGTCATATTTTTATTTAAAGCTTGAACAGTTTTCTAAAATTAAAACTTCCATCAGTGGGGTACAGGATAGACTACTATGATCTCTCCTGATTTTGAACAGTTTCCTATGACATCACGTTTTCAACCTTCTGATTCAGACCTTTTGTGGAAAATGTCTTACTTTTGTTTGTACTCCTTTTGAAAGCCAACTATGAAGATTAAGATATAGAATACTAGTTGTCCTTATTTTTATGATCAATCTATAGTTATTTCAGTTTTAAAATTTTGTCTGGAATTGTTTCCAAAGATGGAGAAGAGAAGATCTAAATTGTAGTGTTATTTATTACTACAATCCTTTCTTTTCTTTGACACAAGAAATGCCTCCTTCTCCTCCTGTTTTTTTTTTTTTTTTAAACAATTCTAGGCTCCCTTCAGTATTGCTTTATAAAGCTATGTATAAAAACCTAAAATGAGAGGGAATAACACATTTGAGGTAAAATATACCTTTTATTCATATTTCTACCTTAGAGCAATTTATCAGTGTTATCTGAGATGCTGCAGCCCAGACTTGAAGTCCTCAGAATATCCACCAAATAAAACATAACTGTCAGCTTTTAAGTTGTGCACTTTTTTCAATTGACACAAAAATAATCTCCAGTTTCTTTTTTCTTTCTATAGTAGGAGAAATCGTACAATTAAGTGCAAAGAATTTCAAATTGCCTCAATTCTTGATTGCATTTGTATGAACTATTTATGCCTTAACGCTCTGAAAAAAGCAAAAGGAAATTTTGCCCTGAAAAACAACAATAGATACTCAGATTATCTCTACATTTTTATACATGACAATCAACCTTATAAAATGCAGACAGGAAGACATCAATTAAAAAAAACAGAAGGAAAAGGGAGGAAATAGGCAACAGAAACTAAAACAAGAATCAAATAATAAAGGTAACAAATATAAAAGCAATGGTAATTAATTTTGTCATGAAATTATAGGATAAAATGGACAATTTTCAGACATAAAAACTACATTGAGAATAAAATGGATATTCTCATACTGAAAAACAATAACTGAAACTAAATATTGAACAGTTAGACTTAATAATCACATTATGTACACTGAAGATAATCATAAAATTGGAAGATATATCAAAAGAAAATATCCATACTCAGTAATAGAAAGACAAAAGATGGAAAATAAAAGTTTCTGAGAGACCCTGTGAGAAAACCTGTAGAAAGATTTAACACACATTTAATTAGAGTCCAAAAGGAAAAAGAAGAGAGAAGTAACATTTGAAAAGATCGTTGCTGAATTTTCAAAACTAATGAAAGACATCAAGTCAGAACCTCTAGAAATGCTACAAATTTCAAGCAAGATAAATACAAATAAAATGATACATAGAAAGATGATAATAAATCTGATGAAAATCAAAGGTAAAATATTAAAAGCAATGAGAGAAAAAGCATATTACTTTCAAAGGAGTCTGATAGCTAACATATCAATAAAAATAATGGGACTCAGAAAATGATAAAGTTATATTTTCAGATGGCAAAAAAATGACTATCAAACTAGAATTCTATGTCAAGCAAAACTTTTGTTCAAAAATGAAGATGAAATTAAGACATCTTTCAGTTCAGTTCAGTCGCTCAGTCATGTCAGACTCTCTGCGACCCCATGAATGGCAGCATGCCAGGCCTCCCTGTCCACCACCAACTCCCAGAGTTCACCCAGACTCACATCCATCGAGTCAGTGATGCCATCCAGCCATCTCATCCTCTGTCATCCCCTTCTCCTCCTGCCCCCAATCCCTCCCAGCATCAGAGTCTTTTCCAATGAGTCAAGTCTTCGCATGAGGTGGCCAAAGTACTGGAGTTTCAGCTTTAGCATCATTCCTTCCAAAGACATCTTTAGGTAAACAAAAAATCAGATAATTCAGCATCAGCTGACTAACACCAAAATAAGTATTGAAGTATTGTAGAATGTTTTTAAAAGAAAGGAGGTAATACCAAGCTGTAGTAAGGAGTACAATAAATAATAAAAGTAAATAGAATTAGGAAAGGCATGTCTGTGAGAAAATATAAATTCAAATTGATTATATTTTTTAAAGACTGGTAGGAGTTAAAATGTGTGTGTATATATATGTGTATATATATATAAAACATAAAAATACAACATTACACAAAAATTAGGAAAGGAATAAGACTTATAATGTTGAAAAGATTTTGCTTTGTCTGGGATATGGGACTGTTAGTGTCTTCTGGAATAGTGACCTAAAAAATGCACAGTGTGAAAGTTGTGAGTCATTTTATTGGATGAAGAATGAGGACTATAGTCCAGGAGACCGCATTTCAGATAGCTCTGAGAAACTGCTCCAAAGAGGTAGGGAGGTTTCTGCTAGTCTTATGAAGGTTACTGCTAGTCACAAGGATCAGTCATCACCATGGAGGATTTTAGTGCTTTTCTAGATATGAGGAGATACAAGAATTTGGCTCATAAAATCAGCTCCTGAAGGTATCAAACTATCTAAAGACGTGTTCTGACAGTTTTTGCAGAGAACAAAGTGCCTCATTTCTGCTCTCCACCTTGAGCTCCTATCAAGGGGATGTTGACAGTTAGCAGCTGCAACAGCACATGATGTAATCTTTATGGAAGTAAATGGCAAGTGCCAGTTTGTAGTTGACAATTCCAATTGGATTGAGTCAATTGAAGGAAAAAAAGTAAAAGGATAACAGAAATGGGACAAATAAACTGCAAACTTAAAATAGCATTTATCAGTAATTATATGAAATGGAAATCTAAATTAAAGAAAGGCAAGATTGTTAAACAGGAAGCAGATAAAATTGATTTCAGCTATATGTTGCTTACAAGAACCAAATCTTAAATACAAATACCTGAAAAGTTAAAAGAAAAAAGATAGAAAAGCCATATTCTTCAAATGTTAACTTAAAAAAGCTGAAAAAATATATTGCATTAGAAGAAAAATCGTAATTTAAAGAAAGAAGTATTCACAGGTATAGAGAGCTACTTCATAATTATTAAAGAGTCAATCTATCAAGATGATATGGGAATTACAATTTGTCATATCAAGTATATGTCAAGTCAATATGTACCAAATAATACAGACTCATATAAAGAAAAAGAAAATCAAGAAGACCTAAAAATTCACAATTGTAATAAAAGATTTTTAATATATCTAAGTAACCTAAAAAAATAGCAGTCAAGTTATAATTAAGGATTAAAAAGTTTGAACAGGGTTTACAAATTGAACTAATTACATACATAGGACAGTATAATCAGCATTTCCAAATCATGCAATTTTACTAGATTTTGATGTTCAGAGCAGATTTAGGTTCACAACAAAACTCATCAGAAAGTACGGATTTCCCATACACCCACTACCCATATATGCATAGCCTCTCCCATTATCAACATCACCCACCAAATTAATACATTTGTTACAATTAAATCTACATTGACTAATTTTTATCACCAGAAGTCCATTTACATTGTGGTTAAATTTAGTGTTGTGCATTCTGTGGGCTTGGAGACATGTATGGTGATACGTGTCTACCAGTATAGTATCATATAAATTAATTTCACTGCTCTAAAAGCCCACTGTGCTCTATTTATCCCTTTGTCCTCCAGTCCCTGGCAGCCTGATCTCTTTAATGTCTCCATAGTGTTGACTTTTGTCAGAGAGTAATATAATTAGAATCCGAAAGTATGTAGCCTTTTTAGATTGGCTTCTTTCACTTAATAAAACAGATTTATTTTCCTGCAGGTCTCTTCCTGGCTTGAACACTCAGCTATTTTTAGTCTGTTTTGTGTTGAAGAATATTCTATTGTCTTGATGTACCACAATTTATAGTTCTGTGTATTCTTGCCACCTCTTCTTAATATTTTCTGCTTCTGTTAGGTCCATACCATTTCTGTCCTTTATTGTGCCCATCTGTGCATGAAAAGTTCCCTTGGTATCTCTCATTTTCTTGAAGAGATCTCTAGTCTTTCCCATTCTATTGTTCTCTTCTATTTCTTTGCATTGATCACTGAGGAAGGCTTTCTTATCTCTCCTTGATATTCATTGGAACTCTGCATTCAAATGGGTATATCTTTCCTTTTCTCCTTTGCTTTTCACTTCTCTTCTTTTCTCAGTTATTTTTAAGGCCTCTTAGAGGCCTTCGGAGAAGGCGATGGCACCCCACTCCAGTACTCTTGCTTGGAAAGTCCCGTGGATGGAGGAGCCTGGTAGGCTGCAGTCCATGGGGTCGCTGCGAGTCGGGCACGACTGAGCGAATTCACTTTCACTTTTCACTTTCATGCATTAGAGAAGGAAATGGCAACCCACTCCAGTGTTCTTGCCTGGAGAATCCCAGGGACGGGGGAGCCTGGTGGGCTGCTATCTCTGGGGTCGCACAGAGTCGGACACAACTGAAGTGACTTAGCACTTAGCAGAGGTCTTGCATTTTTGCATTTCTTTTTCTTGGGGATGGTTTTGATCACTGTCTCCTGTACAATGTCACGAACCTCTGTCCATAGCTCTTCAGGCACTCTTATCTATCAGATCAAATTCCTTGAATCTATTTGTCACTTCCACTGTATAGTCATAAGGGATTTGATTTAGGTCATACCTGAATGGTCCAGTGGTTTTCCCTACTTTCTTCAATTTAAGTCTGAATTTGGCAATAAGGAGTTCATGATCTGAGCCACAGTCAGCTCCCGGTCTTGTTTTTGCTGACTGTATACAGCTTCTCCACCTTTGGCTGCAAAGAATATAATCAATCTGATTTTGGTACTGACCATCTGGTAATGTCCATGTGTAGAGTCTTCTCTTTGTGTTGTTGGAAGAGGGTATTTGCTATGACCAGTGTGTTCTCTTGGCAAAAACTCTATTAGCCTTTGCCCTGCTTCATTCTGTACTCCAAGGCCAAATTTCCCCATTACTCCAGGTATTTCTTGAATTCCTACATTTGCTTTCCAGTCCCCTATAATCAAAAGGACATATTTTGGGGTATTAATTCTAGAAGGTCTTGTAGGTCTTCATAGAACCATTCAACTTTAGCTTCTTCAGCATTGTTGGTCGGGGCATAGATTTGGATACTGTGATATTGAATGGTTTGCCTTGGAAATGAACAGAAATCATTCTGTCATTTTTGAGATTGCATCCAAGTACTGCATTTTGGACTCTTGTTAACTATGATGGCTACCCCATTTCTCCTAAGGGATTCTTGCCCACCATAGTAGATATAATGGTCATCTGAGTTAAATTCACCCATTCCAGTCCATTTTAGTTCACTGATTCCTAATATATCGATGTTCACTCTTGCCATCTCCTGTTTGACCACTTCCAATTTGCCTTGATTCATAGACCTATAATTCCAGGTTTCTATGCAATATTGCTCTTCACAGCATCATACTTTACCTCTGTCACCAGTCTCAATGCATTGTTTGTTTTCCTGTTTTGAGTTCTAAGAGTTCTTTGTAATTTTTGTGTAACAGTCCTTTATCAGCTATGTCTTTTGCAAATGTTTTTCACAGTTTATGGCATCTTTTTCAGTCTCTTGACAGTATCTTTAACCAAGCAGAAAATGTAAACTAAATTTTGACAGTAGAGCAAAAATAGTCTTTTCAACAGATGGTGCTGAAACAACTGGACATCTACATGCAAAACATGAATCTGCACACAGGTCTTATACCCTTACAAAAATTAACTTAATTAACTTAGCTCATAGACCTAAATGTAAAACTTAAAACTTTTAGATGGTGACAGGAAAAAAAATCTAGATGACTTGGTTTGATGGTGACTTTTTAAACACAATACCAAAAGCATGATCCTTGAAAGAAAGAACTGATAAGCTGAAAATTAAAATCTTCATCTGTTTTCACTTTATAGATTTTCTTTAAACAAGATTATCCACACTTGTGATTTCATATCTTAGTTTTATGTTTGAACTAAAAAACATATCATTAATAGAGACTTCACTCTTGAGTTACAGAGCCTTATTTATTAATGCCCCTGGGCATTTCCATTTGGATGTGCCATAGTCATCCTAAACACAACTTGTGTAAAGTCAAAATCCCTATCTTCCTTTTCTAAACACAGTCTTCATCTTTTATTCCCTATATTGATTATTTTGATCACCAATCATTTCTTGCTAAACTTCAAAATCAAATGTCATTCTAGACCTCTTTATCACTGATTAGATATCACTTATATAACTTGTTATCACTATAATCTCTGTTTCTATTCCTTGTATACTTCCTAAATATTTATTAAGTTAATCTCTTTTTCATCTCCATGGTCTTAGTGTTAGACACTTAATTTTGTCAGTAAGACAATTGTGGTAGCCAGCTTTTCTCTCTGAAGTTCATTTTCTATAGTGTCTCAACAATATAAAACGCATAGTGAATCTGACCATGTTACTCATGCTCTTGCTTTTAATGTAGTAATAGTTAAATATATTTAAGATAAAAGGGAACTTTTTTAGCATTATATACTGCTCCCTGTATTTTCAGCCACCTCCAAGTCTTTACAGAACTATCTCCCTCATCCATTTCCATTCACCCTGAACTGTATTCACACTGAATCACTTCATTTTCTACAATTCTCCCAACTCTGTCTCAGATCCATATTTTATTGTATATTACTGTTTATGCTGGAAATGAATTCCCTTGTCTTTAACATCTAGCTAACTTCTCCTTATCCTTTCTAATTTCAGCATAACTTTTACCTAGAATCTCTGTTATTCCCAGGCAATGTTTGGGTCACTCTCCCTGGGGTTCCATATCACCTTGGGCAAACATTTGAGCACTTAGCACATTGCACAGTGATTGATTTTTTATGTGTGTGTCTGTGTAGCTTTATGTAGGATATATGACTTCTAAATTATGATAGATAGTTGGAGACCTTTCCTTCAAGTAAATAATTTTAAATGGGTTTATGAAATCTGTTATCAGTTTAACATTGAATGAGTTACATTATTTAAATTTGAAAACCTGGGTTCAAGTTAGGTTCTGCCACTGTACTTCCTGGCTGCTGAACCAAAGTTAGTGCTAAAGGCTAAATTATCAGCTTCTCAAAGCCAAGAATGTTGCCATTATTGTTTAAATAGTCATTATTTGGTGATAATCTGTTTATCTGTGCTCAGGAACAGATAATTGCCTAAAGGATCTTTAGAAGAACTCATTGATGGTAATGGATGTTTCAGTTTCACTGCCCCAAGGTGATGCTGAGGGGAAGCAGCTCCAGATTCAGAGCAGGGGACATCTTGATCACTCTCCTGTCTGGAAGTCTAGAAGGCTGTGTCTGTGGACCCACCATCCTTAAGGTGGCAGCTGCAGCAATGTTTGCCAGAGGGGATTTTTAGCCAGACTTTTGTTTTTATTGTTACCCTGACACCTTCCTCAGGTTAAAGGAAATCAGATGTATTTATTTTGTTAGAGAATTTTCTTAAATGTTTATTCAACTTGTACAATTCTACAATGAATGGGACTTGCATTATTGAAAACATTTAATTACTCTGCCTCCTTGGGTATTTTTCCATTTATGTTTCTTCTAAATATCTACATATGTCCTATTTTTCAGGTATGTTTTTCTATAAACTTGACAAATAGCTGTGGGTGTTCTTCTCTGTAGTCTCTCTTCTCTAGAACCTGAAGTTAAAATTAATCACAAATCAGAGTTCCATGATTTTTCATGGTTACAGAACAAAGCAACATCATACATACATTAAAAAAAAAAAAAAAACAACTCTTAGCTCTGACTTAGAAATGAATTGTCTAAAATTCAGTTTCTTCTGAGAGGATGAAGGTAATGATATTTGCATTTTGTAGGCTGAGGTATGATAAAATGCCCTGGGATTACATGAATATTCCCAAGACCAAAACTTTTGCTTCCAGCGCAGAAAAAAGCTCAAAGATTTTAAGCTTTCATATCAAGACAAATACATTAAAAATGCAAAGTGTTTCAGAAGTCTTAACTTTGGAGCTTGTGGCAAATTTGAAAATAAAAATCACTTCCTTTTATAGACTATATCGCCCCTAAATCAAATAAGATGTTCGAAACTCTTTTTTCCAAATAAATATTTCTACATAAGATTATAAAACCTACTCAAATAGCAGTTTAACATTAGATGAATTACACCATTTATATTCAGAAAACCTGAGTTCAATTTAGGTTCTGTCACTGATCTTCCTGGCTGCTTAATTTCCAGCAGAACTGCAATCTCGGAAACTTCATCACCTAATGTCTGAACTGGTGAATACAAATAATACATATGTCACATGGCACAGGACTATTATGAACATATGAAAAAATTTGCATTGGAGAGCTGTGTATACTGTAAAATATTCTGGATATGTTACTAGTATTATACTATTTTATTATTGGGCTTCCCAGGTGGCACAGTGGTAAAGAATCTGCCTGCCAATGCAGGAGAAACAAGAGACTTAAATTCAATCCTTGGGTCAAGAAGATCTCCTGGAGGAGGGCATGACAACCCACTCCAGTATTCTTGCCTGGAGAATTCCAAGGACAGAGGAGTTTGTTGGGCTACTGTCCATAGGGCTGCAAAGAGTCGGACATGACTGAGCACACACTCATGCACACACTCTACTATTATCTTTTCCTCCTCAAATTCCCCAATTATATATTATGTGATCTAAGTATTGTATCTGCTTTTAACAGAGGTATTTAAATATTTTTCACTAATTGATTCAGGTGATACATACTTGTTTTTGTTTGGAGAATCTTAGATGGAAGAATTAAGTTATTGAAGTCATCATTTGAAATTACACATGGTTACTTAAAAAATAAATCATAGAACCACTGATATTCATTATTTTTTGGCCTAACATCTGAATTACTGCTATTCATTTATCCATCCTCTTTATTATTCACACAATGAGTTTTTATTAAAGTTCAGGTCATTTTCCCTACATCGGATTATATGATTAAGACAAAATCACTAAACTCAAAGGGGTCATAATTTATTGGAGAGAAAGGCAAGTGAATAGCTCCTAAAAGGCAGGATGACATGAATTATGATATATGGATGCAGAACATACATACTGTGAGAAGGTGGCTTCCTGGGGAGGTGACTCCAGAGTTGAGTTCTTGCAAGTGAGTATCAGTCACTTGCTTAAGTGAAATAGTAGGATAAGTAGAAGGGAGTAGCAGTGGTGAAGGGTGTTCTCAAGGCAGGGAAGGGCATATATTTGCTAGAGGAGTGTATAACCATATTAATGTTAAGTGAAACTCACTCAGTTATGTCCATCTCTTTGCATCCCCATGGACTGTAGCCTGCCAGGCTCCACTGTCCATGGAATTCTCCAGGCAAGAATACTGGAGTGGGCTGCCATTTCCTTCCCAAGGTATCTTGCCATTTCAGGGATTGAACCTGGCTTTCCTGCATTGCAAGTGAATTCTTTACTATCTGAGCCACCAGAGAAGTCCATATTAAAGTTAATCAGTGTGTATAGCCATATCAGGCGCAAGAAAAAATAGTCAGTTTCAGTAAAATAATTGTAATACTCTCATGCAAGAGTCTTTTCCTTCTCATGGGGAGAGAAGAGCACATTCAGGAACTCTAAGAGGTTCCATGTGGGTTGCTGTTTCCTACTCCAGGGGATCTTCTCAACCCAGGGATCAAACCCATATCTCCTTTGTCTCCTGCTTTGGCAGGCGGATTCTGCACAACGGCTTCCCAGTGATAAGGGAAAAGTTATCAAACATGATGACTTCATGAGAGGAACAATTTGGATAGTGAAAAAGATAAACATTTCAGATTTAGACACATTTGTGGACACAATGAAGCCTTAGAGAAGGCAGTTGGATACTGGGACTGGTTTCCAAGTAGAGGTTTGAATTCAAGATAGAATCGATAGATAGTAGTAGTTGTAATCATGGAAATATATGCATTCACCTGGAGGGGGCTTAATGAACAGAGACAGGAGCTTGGTAAGGAACTGCAGGAAACACCATTCTTCAAGATGCAGATAGAGGAAGACCGAAAGAGAAGCAGACAGATAGAAGAACTTGGGGAATATTTTTAGCTGTTTATGTAAATGTCAGGGACTGAGGAGTTCTTTATAAGGCATCACTACTTTTTTTTGTGATGCCACCCTATCCTCAATCAGGCACCTTCTTCTGGCTTTTGTCCACCTTGGTCTCTGGGCACCCCTGGTCCCCTTTTCCTATTTGTACCCTAAGTTTCATTAGGCAAAATTATTTTTCTTCAATCATTAACATTATGAAGATTTTAGTTATGTGGTCCAAAGACCTCACGTTTAACTCTAAAGTTTTCTTCACTTTAAATTCAGTAGAGAGATCTCTAGACCACATGATTAAAAATGCCTGAGATTAAAGTTGCCTTTATTCAGGGACAAAGTTCCTCAAATGGGTATTAAGTTGGGGTCTTGTTCTTGACACTTTTGGCCTACCACTGAGAGAACATAGGCCTGTACACATAGTATATATCAGAAAGGACCTGACAGGGGTTTTTTTAAGTATAATTGCTTTATGATGTTGTATTAGTTTCTGCTGTACAACAAAGTGAATCAGCTATACATGTATACATATATCCCCTCCCTCTTGAACCTCCTTCGCACCCACCATGACAGTTTGTTTTTGATGGACCTCTTTGATGGCCTGATACCTCAGCTAGAGAGATTGAAAATAAAATGGAGAGATTGAGAAAACATGGAAAACTGGATTGATAGTTCTTAGAAAAAAGTAAGCATTTTTTCTTAGAAACCTTCCTGATGCTATGAAAACAAAATTTTAGTTTTAAAATAAACTTGAAACAGATTGCAAGAGAGGAAGGGAGGTCTAGTCTCTGATTAATTATCTGCTTGTTTTGAATAAAGCCATTCTTAGAAATATGTGAACAAAGACTGGAATTGGGGTTGAATCTTATGGAATAGAAGATTATTGTTAGTGAACATCAAAGCCCATGCTCCTCCTGTTTCAAATGTAGGATGTATTCTGCCTCACCTCATCACTGGGATTGTTACATAATAACTGTCTGTCTTATGAATGAGTTTTGAGCATCATACAAGAAATGTTGTCTAGCAATTGCCTGAAACACCCAGTAAAAACTCAGCTGCTGATTCCAACTGAAATTTGTCATCATTCCTAGAATTCCGTTTAGAATTGCCTAATTCAATAACTGAAGGGATTATGTGGAGTACGATAGAAAGAACTGGCAGAAGAAAACTAAGTAATTAAATAACTTTACAGGATCAAGATTTACCCCTAGACCTTGAATATTTGTGCAAAGCTGCTTAATGCTAACAAAGCAAGTCACAGGAAATGAGTGTGGCATCAATAGAGAAAGATCAAAATCAGAGGGAAATGGATAGTGTCTAGAGAAATTGTGCATATAGCTTTAGAAAAGGACAAGATCAAATAAAATACCTTACATTTATCATTATATGAAACCTGGAGACAATTTTTGGTTCAATGGGCAGGAAATTAGACATGCGATCCAGGCATTGTTAATGTGACTTTCATGCTTGAATCCTGGCTCACTATAATGAAAGTTACCTCTCTGCCTCTCCTAGATCTCTAGCTTTCATGACATTTTTGCCAAGTTACCCCTCTATCATTTAGTCATTCATCCTAATAGTCTACAACAGCACAGAAGTAATATCACAAAGGTACAGTCTTTATGCTTCTGTAAATGAGTTCAACCACTTCAAAAACTACTCCCTTTGTTCCTTGATTTCTTTTTTGAGCTCCTAGCAACTGGCATTGTGTCAGAGTCTAAATTTAGATGCATCTGTCTGAATCTGCAAATTATACTCCATTAGTGCACTACTGAGATTAAACCCTGGGCTCTTCAGTCTGACTAGAGCTAACTACTGTACACTTATTTCTTTACGCGTGGGTTCCTTACTAAAGTAGGCGCACAGGAACAACGAGGCAACGACTGAGATCAGCTACAAATGGTAGAACCACTAAGTCAGCTGATTAGTTTCTGAACAACCCTCTTTCTCCTCCTCTTGTCATTATGAAACACTCACCACAAGTTCCACACTTAATTTCTCAACAGCTCTCATGCAAATAATTATCTCTATTTAGATTAGCTCCTGTAACCTACTGATTTAAGAGAGGGCAACAACTCTTTTCAGAAAAAGTTAAGAAGGAGGTAGAGAATCTACACAATTGTTGAAGAAGCACTTCTCAGTATTTAAATCCATAAAAGGAAAATACCAGTTTTTGATAAGCTTTACCTCCCCTGTCTCGATTTTCACAGTCCCATCAGAAGGGAGAGACTGTGTGATGCTGAGATGAAAACCCAAAGGCACTGGTCTGTAACAAGCCAATCAAAACTTACAATGCAGACGCAATGTGAGGTGTACCTCCATCGGCTAGCTAGACTTCTGACAAAGTCTATACCAGATGTTTGTCACTATCTTAACTTCCTTTTCAAGAGTTACATACCAGAAACGAATCTTCAGACTTTCCCCTTCATCTTTTTTTTTACATCCGGATCAACTATGATAATGTAAAATCTCTGACAGGAATTTCTGCTGATTCAAAGATGCACAGTAAATAAACTTTTAAGCTTTTAAAGGGAATTAGTTCCAGCATTTCTACATTCAGTGGGACGGAAAACTCACAGGTTATTTCTTTGATCATCTTATTGGAGTAATATTAGAAATAAACTTTCTGGAAACCTGACAGAAATTAGCCTTTAGAAATTAGCAACTCCTTCAACAAAGCTCTTCCTTTACATAGCTACAAGTATGCATTTTGGCCTTGTTAGTTGCTCTTCCAATTCATAATGTGTGGCACAGAATAAATAGTAAACATGGGCTCACAGAAATATATGAAATAAATGCCTTGAAAAAAATGCCTTGGCGGTTCCTGCTTCATTTCCTACCTTTTAACTTACCCAGGTGATTCTCTCTTCCTTCCACATTGGCATGTGTTCTAGTCAGTGCTTGGATATTCAGTGTTACATCTTAAGATGTATGTTCTCAATGCAATGGCCAAAAGGATCATTGTTTTCATTTTTTGATATTCAACAAATATTTATGGAGTTCATGTTATGTGTCTGCACTCTACTAAGGTCTGGGAATAGGAAAAATTATCCCCAGAGTACTGCATAATCTAAATGGAAGATGTATATTAAAGAAATACAGTAATTGCAATTTAATTAATAGCACTGGACTCTTGGCGTTCTTGGGTTTATCACTCAAAGTTTTGACTATTTGAAAGCATCGTTCTTGAGATGTTGATTGTGAGCCTTGTGGGGCTGGCATGCAGAAGTTAGGGATTAAAGATAGCTGACTGCATGTGAGGCCTTCATTAACAGAGCTTTGCTTATTATGATGTAAGCATGAGTCTTTATGTATGCAAGAACTATCTAGAAATGTGATCTTTAAAAGATTTTCAAGAGATTTCACATTTTCAAGAGACTGTATTAGGTATCTCAGATGATTAGGTATCTCTTTCAAAAAAAGGGGAAAAATAAAATCTGTCAGAGAAAACTGGGCAAACTTTATAGTGGGGAAGATAGTCAATCTTTGTGTCCAAAGTCAGTAAATCCTTTCTAGTACTGTAAGGGGAGGGGATACTTCAGTTACTATACATCTAGCATATGCAGACATGGAAGCATGAAATTCCCCCATAGATGACATATAAATAGCTCACTATGCCTGAAGCACAGAGCATATGTAGGAAATGTTCCTGGAGGGTGCATATCATTTGGTAGGTTGTAAGGAGCTTATTGCTGAACTTCAGGTTCAGAAATAACAAAATTAGACATGCTTTTTTGTTTTCTGTTTTGTTTTACTCAGTAGTTTTTAAAATTAATTTATTTATTTTGGTTTTTATTTCTTTTTTATTGACATGTAGTTGATTTACAATATTGTGCCAGTTTTAGATGTACATTAAAATAATTGAATTTTAATGATTATTTTCCATATATGCGTATTAGCTGCTCAATTGTGTCTGACTCTGCAACCTCATGGACTGTAGCCCACCAGGTTTCTCTGTCTGTGGAACCCTTCAGGCAAGAATATTGGAGTGGGGTGCCATTCCCTTCTTCAGGGGATCTTTCCAACCCAAGGATTGCACCTGGGTCTCCTACATTGCAGGCAGATTCTTTACCATCTGATCCACCAGGGAAGCCCATTTTCCATTAGATGTTATTACAAGATATTGAATATAGTTCCTTGTGCTATACAGTTAATAAAATCTTCATTTTATATATAGCATTTTATATCTCTTAATCACATATTCCTCATTTATCATTCCCTTCCTCTTCCCCCTTTGGTAATCATAAGTGTGTTTTCTTATGAAAGAGAGAGTGCGACTGTTTATGTTTTGTATATAAATTCTGTTGCATTATTTTTTAGATTCCACATATAAATGATATCACATAATAATGTCATTCTCTGTCTGACTTACTTCACTTGGTATAATATTCTGTAGGTCTATCCATTTTGCTGCAAATGGCAATATTTTATTATTTTTTATGGCTGAGTAATATTCCAGTGTATCTGTGTTTCTGTGTCTCTCTCTGTGTGTGAAACATCTTCTTAAGCCAATTATCTATCCAGAAAGCCTCCTGGGTATATATTTGGCAAAGATGAAAATACAATAGGAAAAGATACATGTATCTCAATGTTCCTAGAAGCACTGTATACAATAAATAGCTGAGACATGGAAACAACCCAACAGCCCATCAACAGATGGTTGATTTAAGTAGATGTGCTTTTAAAGACAATCATGTGATCAAAAGCTATGAATAAGAATGCTTTTTATATTTTTAAATAATTTTTTTTTTGTTTTGGATTTCCCTAAAAGTTGACCCTAAACCAAAGATTTGAGTAAAATGAATTCTTTCTTATATAAAAACAAATATTTATATGTTTACCTTTTTAGGTGACCCTAGGATACTATCTATAGATATTTTGACAGTAAGTCAGGTAAGGTTAGGCAGCCAATAGTTTATCATGCTACTTACCCCTTGGAGAACCTACATACTAATCTCACTGGAGAACACTGAGAGCCAGTGTAAAACACAATTGGCCCTCCATATTCATGGGTTCTCTACATCCATGGATTCAACCAACTGTCGGCTGAAAACATTTTTAAAAATTCTCAGCATGTTCCAAGAAGCAAAATTTGGATTTTCCTTGTATTAATTGTTCAGTAATGTCCAACTCTTTGCGATCCCATGAACTGTAGCCCCCCAGGCTCCTCTGTCCATGAGATTCTCCAGGCAAGAATACTGGAGTGGGTAATCAATCCCTCTTCCCGGGGATCATCCTGACCCAGGGATCGAACCCAGGTCTTCTGTATTACAGGCCGATTCTTTGCCATCTGAGACACCAGGGAAGCCCAGCAAATAGTCACATAGCATTGACTTTGTATTTACAACTATTTGCATGGCATTTATATTGTTTTAGGTTTTATGAGTAAGCTAAAGATGATTTAACGTGTTTGGAAGGATGTGCATAGGTTTTATGTAAATACCATGCCATTTTATGTAATAAACTTCAGCATCACAGATTTTGGTATCTGCAGGGGGTCCTGGAACCAATTCAATTCCACTGTATACCAAAGGATGACTGCATGCATTTAAGAATTCTTCCAACCAGAGGATACAAAATTATGGCTTCCTGAACAGATAACAGAGTGGGCTCTTCTGGCCAGAAAAACAAAACCCAGAGCAATTACATGTGAGCACTGGAAGGTAGATGGATATCACTGAGGTGGTAAGGAGCAAAAGGGTAAGGGCAGGGCTTACCTGCCTGCCCTTACCCGCTAAATGTCATCCACTAAAGGGAGTATTCTGAGGATTCATTGACATGGAAAAAAATACTGCTTATATTTTTACAAATTCATCACCACAACTAGAAAACAATTTTTAACTCTATTATGTATGAGAGAGTTATTAGCTTTGAATTTCATGCTGCTCTACATACTCCACTACACTGTTGAGCTCATACTATATTCAAGGATTTTTCACTAGTTTTAATTTTATTTGATTCTCCTATGACCTCTGGACTTGTATAAAGCTGATAGAATCAGTCTTGTATTACAAATAAAGAAAACAAGTTCAGAGGAATTAAAACACTTTGTCATATGGCTATAGGAAAAACCAGATCTTCTGCTTTATACGGTTTTTTTTTTTCTTTTCTCCATTTGACTGCAGTAAAAAGAACATTTAGTTTGTATCTATATCTGTATCTTGTATCCAATTTCTGACTGGATAAAAGCTGGTTTTAGAAAAGGCAGAGGAACCAGAGATCAAATTGCCAACATCCGCTGGATCATCGCAAAAGCAAGAGAGTTCCAGACAAACTTCTATTTCTGCTTTATTGACTATGCCAAAGCCTTTGACTGTGTAGATCACAATAAACTGTGGAAAATTCTGAAAGATACAGGAATACCAGACTACCTGACCTGCCTCTTGAGAAACCTGTCTGCAGGTTAGGAAGCAACAGTTAGAACTGGACATGGAACAACAGACTGGTTCCAAATAGAAAAAGGAGTACGTCAAGGCTGTATACTGTCACCCTGCTTATTGAACTTATATGCAGAGTACACCATGAGTAACACTGGGCTGGAAGAACCACAAGCTGGAATCAAGATTGCCAGGAGAAATATCAATAACCTCATATATGCAGATGACATGACCCTTATGGCAGAAAGTGAAGAAGAACTAAAGAGCCTCTTGATGAAAGTGAAAGAAGAGAGTGAAAAAGTTGACTTAAAGCTCAACATTCAGAAAACTAAGATCACAGCATCTGGTCCCATCACTTCATGAGAAATAGATGGGGAAACAGTGGGAACAGTGGCTGACTTTTTTTCTGGGCTCCAAAATCACTGCAGATGGTGATTGCTGCCATTAAATTAAAATATGCTTACTCCTTAGAAGGAAAGTTATGACCAACCTAGACAGCATATTAAAAAGCAAAAACATTACTTTGTCAACAAAGGTCCATCTAGTCAAGGATATGGTTTTTTCAGTGGTCATGAATGGATGGGAGAGTTGGACTATAAAGAAAGCTATGCAGCGAAGAATTGATGCTTTTGAACTGTAGTGTTGGAGAAGACTCTTGAGAGTCCCTTGGACTGCAAGGAGATCCAACCAGTCCATCCTGAAGGAGATCAGTCCTGGGTGTTCATTGGAAGGACTGATGTTGAAGCTGAAACTCCAATACTTTGGACACCTTATTCAGAGAGCTGACTAATTGGAAAAGACCCTGATGCTGGGAAAGATTGAGGGCATGAGGACAAAGGGACAACAGAGGATGAGATGGTTGGATGGCATCACTGACTCAGTGGACATGGGTTTGGGTGGACTCCAGAAGTTGGTGATGAACAGGGAGGCCTGGCATGCTGCAGTTCATGGGGTTGCAAAGAGTCGGACAAGACTGAGAGACTGAACTGACTGACTGACTGAAAAACATGTGGGCCATAGATATTGGACAGAGAATACACTTGAAGATGAGAGTTGGAAACTTTGGATATTGGACAGGGTCACTAACTCAAGAGAGGAATCATGCCATAGGAGAGAAAGGTGATACAATGGAGACCAGAGTTGGATATCACTTAGTACTCTGTGTGCTAAAGTGTTATTGAGTGGATCAGGGTAGAATGTAGCCAGTCAGAAACATTGAAGAGATGAGTTAAATAATCAGTGGGTCAGAAACTAAGTAGACAAATGAGCAAAATACACAAATTGCAAAGACAAGATAGGTAATCAAAGGTTTTGTAACATGAGAAGTAAATAAAATATATCAAAATGTCTGACAAACTAGAAAGTCAGTCATTTAGGTATTTGGTCTGAAGTGTTAGTTGCTCAGTCATGTCCAATTCTTGCAGCTCCATGGACTGTACTCCAGGTAAGAATACTGGAATGAATGAAATTCTCCAGGCAAGAATACTCGAGTGAGTAGCCATTCCGTTTTCCAGGGGATCTTCCCAAGTCAGGGATTGAACCCATGTCTCCCACATAGGGAACCTACAGGCAGATTTATTACCATCTGAGCCACCAGGGAAACACATAGATACATGGTCTGGGCATCAGTAAATAGTATTTCATTGTAGAAAAGATGGAACTTGGACAGGTCATTGGCTGTTAAACATGATTTAAGTTCCTGATAACCTTTGGGAAACATCTTAAAAATCTTCCTGTTCTAGAGGATCTTGGGAAAAAACTTATTTTAATCATCTAAATTATATATATTTTTCATTAAAAATTAGGTCACATATAAAGGGTCATATAAAAATAAATAGGTTTAAAATAATTTCTGTCAAATGCAAACATGCATTGCACTTTTAATAAGGAGAGGGTATTGGCAATGTTTTTCAAAGCCATTATGAGCAAAGACACTCAGGGCAGACCTGAGCTCTAAAAAGTGGCCTTTATCTGTGATTCTCACAGACAGTTGAAGGTCTTGCTAGGTAAGCATTCTAAGCCAGGTATTACTAACTTGGTCCGTCCATTCTGAACACTCTGAAACGGTTATTGGCTGCTACATCCTTTGAATCACTTCAGCTCAACTTTTTTTTAATACTGGAAGGAATGAATCTTGAATTTAGGAGTTGAAAATGGCAACAAAAGGATTACTCAAAAATTATTTCACCCAACTTTAAAATTAATTACTCATAGTTCATCTAACAGCTTAAACATTAATAAGTGGTGAATTATAAAGAATATGTAATTTGATTGTGATGCCAGTCTGAAATCTGTCTCCATCAGAGAACTGGTGTAAGCCTTAGGAAATTTGTAGCAAATGTCTCTTTCTTGGTCTAGTTTGACTGTCAACACTTGCTTTCTTTGGTCTGATTGGCTCCACACCGATTCTTTGTGCTCCATATAGTCTGTCATCCAAGTTAGAATACTCATGTCATTTTGAAATTGAGTTTTCAAATAAACTGCTGAGAACTCTTTGACCCTGTCTGCATAGTGTTCAAAGATCAGCATCAGACATCTTTCCATCTCTATGTTTGACTTCTCTTTGCTTCTTTCAGTTTAGTTTCACTGCTCCCCTCCCTTCTTCTTCTTGCCTTATACCCACGTCTGCTTCTGATTCTGGTAGAGATGAGAGACCTAAGAGGTTCACAGAAGAAAAGTTTCACCTACTGTATTTTTAAGCTACTAGTATCTTTCTTCTGATTGTATAACTTTTAGGATTATTTCTCTCTCATAATATTCCCTACTTTTTAAAAATGTTTTTTTCTATGTAAATATAAGACATATTCTTCAATGTACATTGCAGAAATCTCTCTCTCTGACTTGCATAGCAGTGTTGGAAAAGGAAGTTAGTGCTTTATTTTTGGTTCATAAATAACATTTTCTAATTAAATATGATCTTATAATTTCCCTCCATTGCTCATAAAGCATGGCAATTTCTAAGGAATCATATAAAAAAGATCTTTCAGTTAACTCATGATTCTATTCTTTGTCCTAATTTGTATATCTCTAAAGTTTTCATGGTTTGAACGTAAGTTGGTACACAGTGTAGAGTATGACTCCATCCTCATTTGATTTTCAAATTCTTTTGGTTACAGGAGATGCCTCGTGTTAAAAAAAAAAAAAAAAAGTACCATTTTAGGGAAAAATTCAAGCTGAGTTTATTTGAAACCAACAAAACAGTTCATCTTCACTTAGGCCATTACTTGAAAAGACAAACCTAAGTTTATAGCTAAGCAAAGGATTTTGTCTTCATGTGGCAGCTTTTAGGTTGAGCCTTGATGGTATAGATCTACTGAAACTGACACAAGGGTCACTGAATAGGATCAATGTTTTCAGAAGACATATGCTTTGATTAAGAGGTTATAGTGTAGCGGTTCTCTCACACTATTCCTGAGAAAATCATACGCTGGTTTTCAGTCAGAGCACTTATGTGTTAGCTATGAAATGAACAGATTGTTATACTGACTTTGAATCCTATTTGAGGTTATTGTACTAAAGAGTAGGTGTTTCTGGATTTTAAGTTACTATTTTTCTCTTCACAGACCTGGAATCAGGCCTAATGAAGTTGAGTACATTGTATTCTTAGTGATTTCTTTCTAAGATTATCTCTGGCTTCCAGATTTATCCTAGATGCAGATCTCATCTTTCCTACTTGCAGGCCAAACTCGGTATAAACCCTTCTGTGAGGTTTCCCTGTGATGGACATGACACAAAAATAAATGACCTGTTCACTTTTATTTCCTTTCTCGGCTTTGTTCATCTTAACTCCATTATCTCACTCTTCTGTGTATTAGTGGTGGCAGAGTTAGATGTGAAAGACAGGGCTTTGGCTATTGAAAGGCTCTCTTTCATGTGTCCAGAAATGCATTTGAGCTTGACAATTCAAGTTTTGTAATGTTTTGACACTGAATAACACATTAGGAAAAAGTTATAACATAAAAAGTTTCTAGAGCAAATATGCGTGTATTTTGGAGAAATAAAACTCTGAGTGCATGCACAAGTCAAGGTTGAAGGTGAAGTTGCTGATACGAATGAAAATTGAATTTTTCTTTTGAATACAGCTAAAGGAACAACTGACAATAAAGACTAAAGAAAACCTATAATGAAGAGATACACTTGAACTAGTTGATCAAAAATCCATCAAGCAGCTTGGATGCCTTCCAGAGGTCTCAAAAAAAAGAGTCTATAAAAGGAAAATTTTCTGGCCTACTATCTTTATAAAAATGTCTTTTTAATATTTTTAATACTTTAAATAAATTTCTATTTAAATATATTGTTATTTTTTTATTCATATTTTATATTTATATTTAATATTTTATTTATATCAAGATATTTTGATACTTAAAAATAACATAAAATAACACTGAGGTAAAAGATAAAAGAACACCATTATGTTGTATTTTATTAAATAGTGTCTGAACATTTAATGTGCTGTTGAATTCAATATGCTAGCATTTTGTGGAGAATTTTTGCATCCATATTCATCAGGGATATTGACCTGTAGTTTTTCTTTGTTTTTTCTTGTTGTATCTTTTATCTGGCTTTGGTATTAGAGTAAAGCCTGTGCTGAGTTGGTGGCTTGCCATTGGCTGGACTCTGTGGTAATTCATGTGGGCCTGCCAGCAGGCTCTATGTTAGATGGGACCACTAGATGGACTCTGAAGTCCCCTCTCATTGAGTGGGGTTGTAGGCTATGTCGCCACTGTTTAAAAGTCTGGTTGGGCAGGGCTGCTCCCTGATTGGATGGTGCTCCTGATTCAATTCTTTGCTCAGGTGGGGTACAGGCAGGGCTTGGCAGTCCCATAGAGCCTTAGGGTGTGTGCTCTGTGATCAGGTGGAACCACAGGCCGTGTCCAAAAATAATTAGGGTGATCAAGTTGTCTTGTGACTGTACTCATTTTTGGTTGAGGTTGCTGGCCATGCTCTCTCACTGGGCAGGGTCTCCACCTGGATCTCACAGATCAGTGAGCCTGGAGACCATCCTTTGCAGCTGGGCAGAACTACTGCCTAGGCTTTCTCATCAAGTGGCGGCCACAAGTTGTGCTGGATCAGATCACACTGGCTGTCTTTAGCAGTCAGGTAGAGCTGTTGACTGGACTCTACAGCTGAGTAGTACCATAGGCAGGACTTTTGAGGCTTTCCAGCTGGAAAACCAGCTGTTTTCCATAACAGCTCTCTGGTTATGCAATGCCATTGGCTATGCTCACAGATGGAGTTGGCTGCTGGTTTGTCTCCCTGTCAGGGGAAGACTGTAAGAGGGCCTCGGTGATACCTGGGATCTCTGGCCAGCTCTTGGTCAGGTCAGACTGGAGGCTAAACTCAGCAGTTGGGTATGGTTGTGAATTTTCTTCTCTGCCTGGACACACTAGGATATGCTACAAGGCTGCTGAGCATGGTTACATGCTTCTCAGCAGGGGCAGGATTGTAGATTATGCTCAGCCATTGGGCGGGGCTTTGAACTAGCTTCCTTGCCTATGCAGGGCCATAGAACATACTCCATGGCAAATAGGGCCTGGGCTGGGGACCCATATCAGGCCAAACTGCCAAAACCAAGGTCCCTGAACAGAATGGGATACCAGCTTGCTTTCAGATGGTGCAGAGCAGCTGGCGGGGGTCTCTGCTAAAACACTACACCTTGCTACAGGCAGCCACCTGGGCTTCCATAATTTGAGCACTGGTGGCTGTAAGCGCCACCCCCTTCTCCATCTCTATGTGATTCCCCCTGGTTCAGTCCTGAAGCTTCTCCCAGTGACCCCTGACCTCAGTGTGCCTCAGTGTGAGGTGACACCTGAGTGTGCCTCCCAAGCTGTGTCTCATAATACAGGGGACTCTGGATGTCCATCTTGGATTCTCTTTTCCCATTGGAAAAACTGAGATGCCAGGAGATCCTCTTGGCACAGCACTCTGCCCACTTTATGGAGGGGCCAATGCAGTCAAGGTGAATTGCTCCTCTTACCCATATAATACTACTTGATTTCTATGATTTCAAGGGTGCTTCAGCCTTCCTCTCAGGTTCCGGGACTTTTCACAATGGTTTCTTATCTATGAATTGGTACTAACTCGTGTGAGAAGGACTGAAGTCAAGAACTACCTATGTTGCCATCTTGATGATGTCATCACAGTAAATACATTCTATAAGGCTGATTACTAGGTTGTGCTAATTAGTTTACATATACCATTCTCATAATTAATTTAAGCAGATTAAATGTGATTTTAATCATTATTTTAATGCTCAACACCTTTATTATTATCTCATTCTTATATGGTCAAATCCAACCCCATGAAGTTTAATACTGCTTAAACCTAAAAGATATGTTCAAAATGCAGCCAGTAAAAGCCCAACCATAAATCATTCCCAGTGAGTACATGCATCCAGAAGTTTAAAGGCAATTAAACAAGAGCAGGTAAATAAGTACATTTTTGTAGAAGGGATGCTGCTGCTGCTAAGTCGCTTCAGTCGTGTCTGACTCTGTGGGACCCCACAGACGGCAGCCCAACAGGCTCCCCCATCCCTGGGATTCTCCAGGCAAGAACACTGGAGTGGGTTGCCATTTCCTTCTCCAATGCAGGAAAATGAAAAGTGAAAATGAAGTTGAGTCATGTCCGACTCTTCGCGACCCCATGGACTGCAGCCTACCAGGCTCCTCCATCCATGAGGTTTTCCAGGCAAGAGTACTCGAGTGGGGTGCCATTGCCTTCTCCATGTAGAAGGGATGGTATAGTGGAAAAGGTCAGATTCTAACTACCTCCATACTAATTGCTCATAAAATTTAAATGTTGAAGATATGTTTGTTAGTAGAATCTTGAAAGCAGCAATGAATATTCATGGAAATCAATAAATTAATAAACCAATGGAGGGAAATGCCCAGGTGTCATCTGTGGCCCCTCCACATCCTCTTTCTGCCCTTCTCTTCTCTGCTGTCCATAGAGGCTGACTGCTTAGCCTCATTAAATGTCCTGTATGGCTGCTCTCTTGTGGCCAGATTAACTGTGGAACATTGGGAGGAGCTCAGTGGGACAAAGGAGAGGGGATCAGGGTTCTTAGTCCATAGGCCCCTTTCAGGAGAGTTGACACTGGCTTGCTGTTTGTCATAACAGAAGGTCTCAATTCCTGCCAGCCTGTCTATATGGACATAGTGGGAAAAGGACAGTTTCTTCAATAAGTGGTGGTGGGAAAACCGGGCATCAACATATAAAAACATCAAATTATAATCTTACCTTACACCATACACAAAAATAAAATCAAAGTGGATTAAAGACTTAAGTGTGAGATCTAAAACTATAAAACTCCTTGGAGAAAACATAGAGGAGATATTTATGACACAGGTCTTGGCAATGATTTCTTCAATGTGATACCAAAAGCACAGGCCACAAAAGAAAAAATAAACAAGTGGGACTATATCAAACTCCAAAGCTTCTGCACAGCAAAGGAAACAACAGAATTAAAAGGCATCTTATGGAGCTAGAGAAAATCTTTGCAAAGTCTACATCTGGTTTATAAGGAACTACTATAATTCAGTAGCAAAAAATAATAATTCAATTAAAAAATGGGCAAAGGACTTGAGCAGATATTTCTCTAAAGAAGATACACAAATGGTTAACAGGATATGAAAAGATGCTCAACATCCTTAATTATCAAGGAAATCTAAATCTAAACCACAACGTACTATCTCCTCACACCCATTAGGATGACAATTATTTTTAAAAAAGATAGCAAAGGTTGTACAGAAGTTGGACCTTTGCACATTGTTGTGGGAACATAAACTATAAAATGGTGCAATTGCTATGGGAAATATTAGTATTTTAGTAGTATTTACTAATATTAGGAAATAATAGTATGAAGATTCCTCAAAACATTGAAAACATAGATTTCATATGATCCAGCAACCTCACTTCTGGATATATATTCAAAATAATTGAAGTCAGGATATTTAAGATATATCTGCACTCCCATTTCATTGCTTAGACAATTTACAATAGTCTATCTATGGAAACAACCTAAGTGCCCATCCACAGATAATGGATTAAGAAAATATGAGATGTGTATCTATAAAATTATTTATGTGTGTACATGTAATTCAGCCTTAAAAAAGGAAGAAATTCTGCCATTTGTGACAACATGGGTGAACCTGGAAAACATTATTCTAAGTTAAATAAAATAATCCTTTAATTTAAAAAATTATAAAATAAATAAATAAATAAAAATATTTCTTTAATTAAACTCTCCTTAAATCACACAGTTTGAATATGCCATTTCTTTCCTGCCAAAATTCTGAAGGATACAGAAAATAATGGGCAAAATGAGTAGGAACAATCCCAATATTTCAATTTATCAGCTGTGTAAAGTTAGGCAAGTGGTTCAGCTTCTTTAAATCTCACTTATCTTATGTGTTAATGAGGATGTGTATACATGCTAAGTCACTTCAGTCATGTCCAACTCTGTGACCCTATGGACTATAGCCCGCCATGCTCCTCTGTCCACAGGATTCTCCAGGCAAGAACACTGGACTGTTCTCCAGGGGAGATTCCCTTCTCTCGGGGATCTTCTCAACCAAGGGATTGACTCCACATCTCATGTCTCCTGCATCGGCAGGTGGGCTCTTTACCACTAGCATCATCTGGGAAGCCTACTAATGAGGATAATCATCCCTATTTTTGGTGGGCAAAATAACTGACCCTGAAAAATATCCACTTTCTAATCCCCACAAACTATGAACTCATGGGCAGGGTGAATTAAGGTTTCAATTGGGAGTAAAGCTGCTGATCAGGTGTAATTAAATAAGGAGATTAGCTTGACTCATCCAGGTGGACCCAATGTAATTACAAGGATACTTAAATGTAGAAGATGGAGGCAGAAGGGTTAGTATCAAAGTGAGGTGCTTCCTGAGAGATTTCAGTTGCCATTTCTGGCTTTCAGGTTGGGGGAAGAAGCCACAAGACAAAAACAATGGGCAGCAAGGAAGCAGATTCTCCTCAGAACCCTCAAAAGAAGTGCCTTAATACTTCTGACTTCAGAAAGGTAAGAAAATGGATTTTTTCTTGTTTTGAACTGTAATGTCTTAAGCTGTTATAATTTGCACTCATTCGTTAGAGCATCAATAGAAAACTCCTACTATATGGGTTTGTTTTGAGAATTGGATGAAACAATGTAAAACCTAGTGTTTTTATGTATGAGTGCTGGAGTTAGTTAAAACTGTGTTTTGAGCCTCTTTTTCAAACTAGTAACTATCACCTTGATTGGATTACTCAACAACTCTGTTTTTTCATCTATATTTAAGATAATATTTAGAAATAAAAAACTTTTGTCAGTTCATTCTTTATACTTTCTTATACTTGATAAATTTCTTAGTTGGACAGAACTAGATCCACTGTCTTGAGCATCAGTAAGGAAATTTGTAAAAGAAAAAAAAACACTTTCTAAATGATTAGGAAGGATTAATGGAAGCAAGGAAGAGAATTCATGCTACAAGAATAATGTTGAACAGTGAATAGAGTTACAGCTAAACAACATTGCCTCCAGTCCTAAAGAGTTTAGAAGAGGACCACTGGGAGGAAATGGCAGAGGGACCGGGGAACGGGTAAGCGTAAATGCTATAGGGAGTTGTGGGGAAACTATCATCTCTAGCAGCTCTTTCTTCACCATTCTGTGTAGGACTGAGGCTCAACAGAGCAAAAAAAATAAGTCGACTGTTGTTTTTTCTTCTGTGAGATAAAAGTCTCCCATTGAAAACTAACTGTACATGGTTGTCTAGCTGAATAGCCCTTTTAGTGACCATGGTCTTCACAGATTCTTATGTAGACTGTGTGGACAATTGTTCCTCACCTCTGATTTCATTGGATCAAAATAAGCGTCTTGTTATCCCCAAATAGAAATATCGATGACAGCTGAATAAATGGAAGCTACTAGGAAAATACTGGTTCCTATCTTATTGTTGAACAGCAATGGTCGAGCACAACCTATGCTTGATAACCCCCTCACCATGTAAATAGAGGGTTAATAATCCAAATTTCTTAGGATTGAATGAGGTAATGCATACCAGGTTCTTCTCTAAGACCCTGGTGATAACAACAAGCGAAACTAAATTTCCTATAGTTCCATAGCATTCACAAGTTAAATTTATTGTTTCTTTTTGCTTTCATAGAGAAAACATAAAGGATAAAATTCAACAAGTTCCAAAGAATGGAGCATAAAGAAGTGTCCCTCCTCCCTCTCCTCCCAGTTAGGTAGTTTCACTTTCAAGGGGCAACTATTTTTAAGACTCTTGTACCATATCGAAAATATTGTACATATTTATAACTACTTTCTATCGTTTCCTCGCCAGTGACAGTACATCAGTTTTTGCCCTTGCCTTTGCCACATCAGTAAATAGAGTCCTACTTAACTACAGTTATGAAAGTCATTTGGCAACTGTGAAGTGTTTATAGTAGGAATTTTTATGAAGTCAATAGTGTTTTTTGGGGAAGTAAACTGGACTCTAAAAATGATTTTTATTTCCAGTAGAGTTGTCTAATATCCCAGAATAACATTAAGATTTATTTTACCTTTGGGCTGATGAAGGTATACTCCAAAAGATAGTTTGTATATTTTGATAAGAAACACCTTGTGCAGTTTTGACCCTTTCTCTGTCCTGTTTTTAGACTCAGAAATATCCCCTTCACTGTAGAGTTGGCAACAAGTAAAAGCAGACAAAGCCTGTTGAATGTGCACACTTGTGATAATTGCCACACTTCAAATTATTTACATAAGACCATGTTCATTCAAATGGACTCTAATTGCCAAGCAATGAATGTAGGCTAGAGGACCCATTTTAACCAATGGCCGTAGATAGATGTTCACTCCAGGACTGAGTTGATAAGTGCTCATTTCTTCCACAGTAAGCAGATGAGCAGACATGTAGGAGGTCTAAACAGCTGTCATAAATGTGGTCCCTCAGGGCCTGATTACAGAAGCTGGATGGACTTGCCTACTGCATGCATGTCCAACTCCTGCTTGGCTTCCCTCATTGAAATCACTATCTTTTAGGCTGGCATCCACATTTGACATCATTTATCTACATGAACAGGTGCTCCCATAAAATGAACTGCAGAAAAAGCAAATGCTATGGCAGGGCTCAGTGATTTCCGACTTGATGTTTCTGTAGAGGGTATGTTAGAAGACAGGCAAGGTTTCTCTACAATCTCAAGAAGCTGAACAGAGAAAACACAGAGAACGTTTTCCACTGCAGAGTAGCTTTTTAAAAATCTAGAAGGTTTTATTTTATATCACTTATTTAAAAACATACCAATTCCCCCAAATTCCTATAATATTCTGTATTTCATGGTGTCTGAATTTGTGTCAGCATGATATTTGTTATAGCATTAAAACAAAATAACAATTGGTGGACTGTATTTCAATAAGGTTATGGTGTGGCAAAGAGGATGAAGGCGAGAGTGGAGCAGGGATAAAATGAGATTTTTCCCAATGAAAAGCAACATATTTAATTCAGATCAAATGTTTTTGGAGCTCACACTATTGCCAAAGTACTGAGGTGACTACTGAAGACAAAAATCTCTGGAAAAGTCCAGGAAATTGGGACATAACTTTAAAAAAGAATTGTAGAATTTACCTAATAATACAGAATGGCAATAATTTATATGTCTGACCATCAGGACTTCAGACTGGTCCAACTCTCACTTGGTTTTCAATCCAGGAAGACGTCTATATTTTAATTTTTACACAGGTGAAATCACTTTAAACTTTTTGTTCAAAACTTCATGAATTTGAGGACTGAATAACCTGTGTAGAGGTGAAGACTTGTCCAATCCAAGGCAAATCCTGTTCATCTCATCAACTTAAAAGCCCATATCACATCAAACTCTTAAGAAAATAAGACAATGCCATACCTTAGGGGTAAGGGACACTTAGAAAGTCAGCATGATAATTTTGTATCACCACATCCTCACTGTCAGTTATCACAAAATTGAAATATCATCTCTTAGCAGGGGGAAAATAAAAAAGAATTAACAGATTCTTCACAAATCAATCCCACATTTAAAATGTATAGTTTTTAGATTAAAGAAAATAAAAATTATGAAACTTTTAAAAATTGGGGAAAAAATATATATCTCTATATTATCCAGATAAATAGTCATCATGTAAGTAAATCCTGTACCATAAAGGTTGGCTTTATTTTAAATTTTATATTTGAGGTTGGATGCTTTAATGAATGTATATTCTTAGCTACTTGAGGCACCGAGTTGTTGAATTCTACTTTATTTTTACTAAAGAAACTGATTTTTAAAAAATACTTTGTATAATTCAAATATCTAGATATAACCACCCCCTCCCAACATTTTTCAAAGGCAATTGGCATGATAAGTTACATAATACAAATCTTCATTTGTTTCAGAATTTTTGTCTTGTGGTATGGTTATACATTCCTTAAATTCATCCTTTCTCCTAAAAAAGTATTAGCTAAATCTCTCTTTACAATATCTGTCCCTACTTAAACAAAGAGATTAAAGTTGTTGTATACAGCACAGTTATGTTATTTTACAATAAAAGAATTTTTGATGAAAAGCAAAATAATTTCATAGTGTTAATATCTGATCTTAGTATGTAAATACCCTTAGAATGAGAGTAAGTAAATGGACACCCAGAAGCATGGAGTCACAAGAATGGAACTACTTCTTCAGTTATCTACTAATGATAGTATTTTGGTCTTAAAAATCGCAGACTGTCCTGTTGAATCAGCCTCAACTGGGACAGTATATTTTATACTCATGCATTTATGGGGGAAGAGAGATGATGAAAAAGGTGAGATACAGTTTAATGTCTGCTTTCTGGAAGGTGAAAATAGAATCTGCTTTAAAGATTTATCCCAGAGTGCAGCCTGTTCCCATTTTCTCTGTGAATTCTTCCTGATAATATATATCCTCTTTTGATTCGGAGAAGAACTGACAAGCTTGTATTTATTTTCATGTCTCTGAGCAAGCTCAGTTAGTGGCCTCTTATTGGTACAAACTAAAAGCAATTTAGTATGTTTAGGTGACTTGTTATATAGTTGATCAGGAGAAGTCATCACTAGGAAAGGAAAAGCTGTATATTCAGTGAACATCTTTTCATCATAGTCACTCTTTTTATGGACTAAAATAACAATGAGATTGCTTTACACTGGAGATCTGTCTCTGGTATATTATGATCTTAATGTCATCACAGACCTGAAACTTGATATATCTAACTATATTTTCTTCTTCTTCCAACTCTGTAGTATTTTCATGGGAACAAAAAATGATTAAAATTCTGATTATTAATATGAACAAAACAAAAAAGTACATCTTCAAAATTAAAATTCAGAGAGAAATTGAATCCCATAACAGAGTATTCATTTATATTCAAAGAATGCTAATAATCTTCAGTCTTTGTGCATGAGATCTAAAATTCAATCAGTATATCACCTTAACAGCAGAATCTAAAACTGAAGAGGCAAAGTAGATTTTTTCCCCAAGATAACCACTTGCTGCTATTGATCAAAGCTTGATCCAGGTTGATATACTATTGACAAGCTGCAGGTGGGGTTTTATAGACATCAATGTAAATGTAATTTACCAGATGTTTTGGCAATGTTCTCTGTTAGCTATCACTCTTGCTTATAACATGAGCAAGCACAGCCACTGTTCTTTCTTCTGCTGTGATAATCACCCTCCAAAGAATGAGCAGCTTTAGGCAAGGAGGTGATTCACTTCTTTATTTGCCAGACAAATGCAACTCATTTGCTAGTATGAAGTATATAGGTACTTCCCACCCTGCTGCTTACCTAAATCCAGCTTCATGGCCATCCATGTTTAATATTATTAGTTTCAGGTTTGGGATTTTAAGACATTTCAGATATAAAAGTATCAAAACTATAGTGATGCCAGAAAATATTCCTTTTATTTGTGCTGTGGACATAAAAAAACTGTATGAAAAACTTGATTTATAGTTCTTTACTTCTGAATTTAGGACCTCTGTGTTGAGGAAGTCAGTGACCTTAGGGGCCAAATCAGAGTCACAGAAATGCAAGGGGTGTTTGAGGCCAGGGTGAGAAAACCTTCCACGTAATATAAGATGTCCTGCAAAACAGAAAGAGAGGCAGGGGCAATGTTCTCTTACTGCGTAATTAAACCTTACCATTGTTCCTCTGGAGTAAGCTGGAGAAATCTTTTCAGTGAAGTACACAGCACATTAAAAACCACATCCCATCATTTGTGAGCCTGTCCTCATATCTGATGCCCAGCCATGTTGCTGTTTTCCTTCTGGCCCTGGCTCTTGTGGTGTGTCTTTGCAGGAAAGCCTTCACACAGACCTCTCCCTTAGACCTTTCTGCTGATTGCCCTGGGAGACAACTGCTGATCTCTTTAGTTCTAAAGTCTCCCCAAAGTGTATCCTGAATACATACATCACCCACATTTTAAGACTTATCATCCCAGACATAAAAGGCCCACATTTGTTTAAAATCCATCCATGGTTTTCTCATGATAGATGATACAACAGATTCATATACATGATTACATTTATCATTAAAAATTTGAACTTCTTTTTTTTTAAAGATCTCAGTATGCATGTGTGTGTGCTCAGTCATGTCCAACTCTTTGCAACCCCATGGATTGTAGCCTGCCAGGCTTCTCTGTCCATGGGATTCTTCAGGCAAGAATACTGGAGTGGTTTGCCGTTTCCTCCTCCAGGGGATCTTTCCCACCCAAGGATTGAACCTATATCTCCTGCATTACCAGGTGGATTCTTTACCACTACCACCAGGGAAGCCCTGAAAGAACTCAATATATGTATGTGCATGTGTATATATACATACACCCACACACACACATAATACATGAACCTACTTACATTCTTTGGTGTGTTGCAGAGGCCATGAGTTCAGGGAGGAGAAAGTAAATGAGATTAGGGCTTGGTTTCTGTTTGGAAGAGAAGGTTAATGAAGTCTAGGATTGTCAAGAGGCACATGGATGGATTTAGTGATATTGATTGAATTCTTTGTTCTTTCTTCCCATATAACCAGAAGTCCCTATTGGTGTTGGAGGTTTAGTTTTATCTCTTATATCTAGTATCAAATGTTATGATTTATATTTGAACAATGGCCCCATAAATACTTGCTAGAAGAATGATGATGTCCTTAAGTTGCCATACATCTTTTCATTTTAAATTTATCCCTGAAAATCATATGGTAAAAGAATGTTAGTGTTAGATTTCTCACATTTCATACTTACAAGTGGGGCTTTCCTGGTGACTCAAATGGCAGAAAATCCACCTGCAAGGCAGAAGACCTGTGTTTGATCCCTAGGTTGGGAAAATCCCCTGAGAAGGTAATGAAAACCCACTCCACTATGCTTGCCTGGAGAACTCCATGGACAGAGGAACCCGGTGGGCTATAGTCCATCAGGTCCCAAAGAGTCAGACACAACTGGGTGACTGACACTTTCATACCTATAAAGTAGCAGATGAAAGAAAAATTTTGGCTTAAGTAGCATTAAATTTACCTTTTTGCCTCTTATATAGGAAATCATGAGTAAGATACATTCTGCCTAAGCAATCTTAAGCTTTACTTAGGTCTCAGTTCAAAATTATATCACTTTGGACCAAAAACCTAAGCAAAACTTTTCAAACAAAGAGAACCTACTTTAATATTTAGGGTCACTTATAAAGTTTGAGATATAGTCAAGTAATAGTGAATTTGTGAATGAGGATATAGAATGTCTCAGTATTGTTGTTGGTTGTTCAGCTGCTAAGTCATGTCCAACTCTTTGAGACCCCATGGACTACAGCATGCCAGGCTGCCCTATCCATCACCAACTCCCAGAGCTTGCTCAAACTCATATCTGTTGAGTCAGTGAGGTCACCCAACCATCTCATCCTCTGTTATCCCCTTCTCCTTCTGCCTTCAATCTTACCCAGGATTAGGATCTTTTTCCAATGAGTCAGGTCTTTGTATCAGGTGGCCAAAGTAATAGAGCTTCAGCTTTAGTATCAGTCCTTCCAATGAATATTGAGGGTTAATTTCCCTTAGGATGGACTGGTTTGATATCCTTGCAGTCCTAGGGATTCTCAAGAGTCTTCTCTATTCTCTAGCACCACAGTTTGAAATCATCAGTTCTTGGGTACTCAGCCTTCTTAATGATCAAACTCTCACATTTGTACATGACTACTGGAAAACCATAGCTTTGACTATACAGACCTAAATTTAATGAAATATATTATCTTTATTATCAAAAGTAGCTATATTAGAAGCAGTCTAGGAAGGCCATAATTTTTGACATGTAGGTTTTATAGTTAATAATTGTTCTCTAATCATTACAGGTAAATGCAAGCTAAAACCATCCCCACCCCCAAGGAAACATTAGATGGTTTTAATTAATATAGAAAATATGAAAAGTAAGATGTTATGTGCTATAACTCATGAACTGTAAATGTAGATTCATAGGGATGAATGACATCTGCCTTTGAGACAAATTATGAGAACATGGATCTGAGCTTGGAAAATATGAAACTTGATAGATTAGTAATCAAATCATTTAAAATTATTTAATATTAATGAGAAAATTTTCCGTTTTCCAATTTAGCAAGAAATTTTAATATAGGACACAATTATGATGGTTAATATAACATTCCCTTTTAGCTGGAATGGAATCAGTTGGAAAAACTTTGATTCTTATCAACCTAATTTATTAGCTTATTTCACATGGCACAATTTTGAAATGATTCTTAAAAGGTTAAGTGCTTATATATGTGATTTTAATTATTAAGATTGCTACAGCCATATGAAGGAGACAGTAGTTGAGGGAGATTCTTTCTCTGCCACTACACAAGAAGAAAAGAGCATTTTATGAGAAAAATTGTATCAGGTTTTCAGTCCATTAATTAATGTAATCCTCAGTTTCAATATTAGACAGTGTTGCATTGTTGTGTATTGCTCTAGTATTCCATAGAAGGGTTTGGGGTTTACCACGAAAGTTCCAGGGCAGGATCAATCAAGCATCTACCTTTTGGGTAGTAAACTTTTAAGTAAACTAAGACTATATATATATATATATATTCCCATCCTATCGAGAATCTCAAAGTCTGGCATTACTACAGTGTTTTCAGAATTTTTGTGAAACACCACAAGCAGATTTCATACTGTAAAGCATGGCAACTGTGGGTAATTGATCAAATCCCATGGTGTGATAGTTTCCTTATAAAATTCCTTCACTAACTAAACTGATTATAAAGGTAGATTTTATTTTCTGCTTTTGAGTGATTTAATTATTTAAAACATTTAAAGAGGTGCAATATTGATAAGTCAGTTTCAAACAAACAAACAAACAAAAAAACCCAGAAACTAAAAAACTAAGTACATTCTCTTTGAGTACTGGTCATTTTCAGTGTTAAATGCCAGTTCAACCTTGGGTATTCTAAATTCTGAGAATTTACATAGAGAAGGAGAACAAAAATCTCTCTCATTTCTCTTATCCAATATGTGTAACTTGATTTTCCAGTCAATTAGTATTAATTTTTAAGGGCATTTAAAAATAGACCTGGAAATAATAAAGTCATGTTTGACAGTACAGCTCATTACAAAGAAACTGAGAAAGTATGCCTTAAGCATCTTCATCATGAGCATAAGCAACATATCTTGGTAATTTTATTTGAATATAGTTTATAAAAGCAAGCCAGTATTCAAAAGTTTGAAAAATAAAGTTGGAATTTTGAATAGTTCTTGCTGAGTTGCCTTTAAAGTTCAGTATTTAACATATGTTTTTTTCCTTGATCTTATGTTATCATCTAGGAAACACATTTTCCCAAAGGGTGGAGGATAGAAGACCCTCCCCAGCATCCCCATTGTTGCAGCACCCCTCGCTGGAGTGTACACATGTTGATTTCTAGAACACAGTTGTATGATTTCTATATGAATATTGTTTTTCACTTTTCTGCAGGCAGTATACAGAAGTATCATATGCCCAGGCACTTGGTAACTACCATCTAGATACATAGGTTTATCTTTTATAGTAAATAACAGAAACAGAAGCCATGAAGTTGCTTCCCGTGCTTTGACACCTGGAATAAATATTATTTATAATTTTGAGAGAAGAAATGCATCTTAGTGTAGAAATACAAATAGCAGAGGGCCACACATACTGTTTGAACAGTGATCCAAGCGTTTAGGGTGTGAACTAAAAAGTCATGTTTAATCTGGGTCTGACCCTTCATCCTGCAGTTGCACAATCCTACTAAGGGCCTCTTAGTAGGAAAAATGTGGAGTCATTTCATCTCATTTCTTCAAGGATAGAACAGTTAGAAGCAAAAGGGATTTCGCTGATTGCTCTAAGGATGTGGGTTTCATCTAGGCGAGGGGCTTACTCAACTTGAGTCCAAACGCACGTATGATCCACGAGGTAAATGTTCATGTTTACAAAGCAAAGTTAAATACACCCAGTCTGAAATTTGAGCAGTTTCGATATTTAGGAACAGTAATCCCAAGTAAGTAAACTTCAACCAGGATTGGATAACAGATCTGAGGTCATCCCAGACTGCAGATTGTAATGTGGGTCAGTGAATCAGAAACTTTTTGAGGCTAAAAGTGTCCAATTGCCACCTGTTTAAGTTCACTTCATGAAGCCATGAAAGGGGCTGCCTATCCATGAAGGACTGGATATGCTCATAGGGAACCATGGTTGCAAGCTTTTTGTTAGATTCTGCCTAATTCCTTATCTTGGCAAACGTTTTTCACTGATAGGTAGAGATACTTTGCTCCCATTAGCAGGTTCAGACCAGTTTTGTCTCTGGAAAGAATCCTGAATTTTGACAGTAAACAGGAAAGCCACCTAAGATTTAAAATTAAGTTATCCATACCCCAAGTCAATCTTCTTCTGTATTTAAAACTATATTGGACTTGTGATTTATGTAGCAGATCTCCTTTTCATGTCGTTTCCAGCTTTCAGAGAGCTGTGTTTTTCCTAGTGACAAAATTTGTCTTGACTTTTGACCAATATTTCATCCTCTATAGGACCAAGCCCTTGTCTAAATTAGAAATCAAGACCCATATCTTTATTCTTTTTTAAATACAATTTACAAAATTATTTTATTTTTTATTTTTTTATTTTCTTTTTATTTATTTTCTTTTTTTATTTTATTTTTAAACTTTACAAAATTGTATTAGTTTTGCCAAATATCAAAATGAATCCGCCACAGGTATAACTTCAGTGCAGTGGTGAGAAGATTTTAACAGAGCTTAAAGATGCAGGTATTGTTAAATATCATCAGTTGGCATCAAACTTTCCATGTGAGGAATGTCGGTCAGTGCATTACCTTGGTGTGTGTTTGAATGTTGTATATGGTCTATCAGTGTGGAGCTTCTCTTGGTTTCTGTACCACCCTCAACAACAATGTTCCATTTCATGGCTTGTCCCATTGGCTACAGACCATTGTGATGAACCAGGCATTTAATCATAATATTACATGCTATTATTTCCTTTTTATATAAAGCTGAGGATGGTCCTCTCTGAAATAACAAGAGACCAATATTTGTATGGCCTAATGAAAAATGGAATTTTATTCTATTCATAAAATATTCTCTTGTTTAGTCAACAAATGCATATTGAAAACCAATTGTATTATAGATGAAAGGGATGGAAAAGTGAGTTTGGAGACATTACTATTTGTAAGCAATTTACATTATTGTGGAAGAAGCTTAGAAATAATTATAATATGACAAGTGTTTATAAAATTGGTAAATACATGCTATGTAGTGGCAAAGGAGGTTACCAGTTTATGCTGGAGGGGCTGGTGCTAACAAATGTTAATTATTTTGCCACTTCTGCTCAGTGTGGCTTGCTATTCAGGATAACAAATGAATTAAAGAACTCCTCCATGACAGGACACATTTCTTTCTATATCTAAAACCTATTATCTTGCCACATTCTAAAAGGCATTTCAAATTTTCTAAAATTACATGCAAGGTTCTTGCTATGCTTGTGATATTCTAATAATCTTCTCAATTTTAAATATACCTTTATCAAATGCAATTTCCATGCTGTCTGATATTTTTGAGACTATAGTCAACTCTAATAAGATATTTATAGAAAACAACCTGATGAACTTTTGCATATTTTAGTCACTCTGTTCAACTTTAAACAATATTTCCATGACACCCTGAAGACATTTATCAGCACAGTATATTCTGAATCAAGTTGATACAGCAGTTTTCTCCTAACCTTTTCAAAATTGCCTTATTTCTTTAAAAAAGTTTTCTTGCACTTCAAGAGATAGCCAACTATGTGAAGTCATCTTGGAAGCAGACCGAAAGCCCCATTCTAAGCAAGGAGCCTGGTAACCTAAGTTAATTGGATGCCCATTCTGAGAACTCTGTATAGTGAGATGTGTTAATTGCCTTGCCTTATCACAATATAATGATGCAATTAACTTGTATCGCCACTATGGGCTGTTTGTTAGCACATATTTTATTTCAAACATATCAATACAGACAAAGACCAGCACACATTCTGTCTAGAATGTATTGACATATAATTGTGCTGAAATATGTTTTTAGTGGATATTCAACCTCTACTGACCATGATCTTTTAAAAATAAAATGTTCTCAGCATGAAGAGAAAGAAAGGAAAATGACTGTCCTGAAAAATTTAAGTCATTTACATACTTTTTCCTTGCTCAGCAAATTTACATTTATGATCCTAGTTCAGCAAGCATTTCCCCCCCCCCTTTTGGCATGCTTGTCTTCAAGCTCCTACACAACTTTCCTTCTTTACAAGTTAGTGGTATCCAGGTAATTAGTTAGGGAGCTTATAATTTTTTTTAGTAGAAACTGTGGAGAAAATTAATAGCAGTATCTTGCATATATAATCCCAGTGTCCTGAATATCACATCTCTGAAAAAAAACAGAGAAAATAAGTCTACCCTGTACTTGTTCCTTCATATGGGGAGAAAATGTCTGCATATTCACTACAACCAATAAAATCTGCCATGATTGTCATGGAAGCAAGAAGGATAAGGGCCAAAAGGATTGTTACCATAATGTTCTTTTTGTTTTGAAAAATGTGGGGTTGATAGCAGTGCTAAGGATAGTAACAGCATATTTGAAGTTAGCGTTTTCTTGATGCTCCAGATGTGAAGGGAGAGTCTGCATGCATACATGCACACTCTTGTATCTTCATGGTTCTGCAAAAAGCAATTAGATTTAAGCAAGTGCATTATGCATTTCCCTTCTCCTGGCAAAATCACTATGATTTAATATAATTATGTTGCTATCCACAAGTGAGCACCTCCATCTGTTTTCCACAATGGATTCAGCAAATAGTCTTGGATGGGTAAAGCATCTCAAGAACTGCTCCACAGATAAGCCTTTCCTGATGTCTGCAAATATCCAGGTGTAAGGCACTTGCTATCTCCTTTCATCAGCAATAAATTCACAAATCCTTACCTTTCAGGCAATTTAAATTCAACTTTTAGAGACCCATAATTTTTTGAAGTTATTTGGTCAACTTTTCTTGGTTTACAAAGAAATGCTAAATTGTGCTTTTTCTGTGATTTCCTGGCTGCTTTTCCCAGTGTAAGTTTTGTCTTCTGTGTTGTACTGGAAAGGCATGTGTTAGATTAATTCTTTCATTTCATCCTTATCTGTGCTACATTCCATAACATGGAGCCCTGAGAAGTGTGTTGCTTTATGGATGATGGTAGAATAAAAGAAGACTTTTTTCGAAAGTAAATAAGCTCATTAAACATGAATTCTGAAAGCCAGCATGTAATTTTATCCTGATATAAATAAATGTAAGGAAGAGAAATAATTTTCCCCACTATCATACTTACTCACAAAGAGTACATAATTTCATGCTGAGTTGTATTTGTGTTTGCCCATAAGTACTTGTGCCAAGAAAAATAATACTCCATTTTTCAGTAACAACCTCACTACCAATCAGAACTGTAATGGTGTGTGTAATTAATGAACTTGAATTGAGATGATATTAGGTGGTTTTGGAATAAAATGAATTAATTATGGTGAATAATTCATTCTTCCCAATATAACAGTGGTATCTTTTGTGCAAGAAATTCACAAAAGATATGCCTATTTCTATGTTAAAGGATTCCTGTAAGGAAATAAAATTTTTCTCTCAAGAGTAAGTGGCTTCTGCCAACTCTTTCCTTGGTTTTTCCAGGAGGCAGAGAAACAAGCCAATGAGAGGTGAAGAAAATTACTGAGCTTTTGATCTGTAAAATGTAGACACTGTCCATATTTATTAATGCCACACACTACATCTGCTTTTGTCTTTTTCAATAATGGTTGACAATTAGAGGATTTTGATTTCTTGGAATCTCTAAGATCAAGAGATTTAAGATGGATGTAGATAGTGTTTTATAATTTATAATATTATGTTATGTAATACATACATTATATACATATGGTCTTTAATATATTTATATACATATGTATTTGTATGGTCTCATGGCTGAGAAATGTTAAATGACTGAATAGCATCTTGATCTATCAAACATGTTGGACTGAATATATGGTACATAATATATTTGTATGGTCTCAGAAGTGGGCTGAATGGCCAAATATTTATGTCCCTTTCACTGATATACAAGCCTTCTGCAGTCAGTTTCCTACCTGTAGCACAAATTGCATCAAGTATACTTAAGAAGCAGCTTCCTCAGATGCATGCCCAATTATGATAAAATATTCTGTGGGAGAAAAGAGATGTTACATAGAAAATTTGTGTATATTAATGTCCTACCTTAGTCAATACAAGTTAATAGATGTCAGCCTACTAAGTAAACCCCTGGAGGAAGGAATGGCAACCCACTCCAGGATTCTTGCCTGGAGAATTCTATGGACAGAGGAACCTGGCAGGCTATAGCCCTTGGGGTTACAACATGCTTAATATACGGGCAGTTTATTTTTGAAAATTTTTAACATTGTCTCCTACTTTGATTTTTCTTTTCACATTGTTTTGCCTTGCAATTGAACATCTCTTTGTTAGATTCACAAGCCCTGCCATTTTTTTCATTTTACCCTAGTAAAAAACATTAATATTTCCAAAATAATTAATAATGTACTACAATACCAGAATCCTATGTATTAAATTCACAGAGATTCTTTAAAAGTATATTGTTGTTTGCCATTAAACAAAAAGACAAGAAATAAACAGAAATAGCATAAAGGATAATCAGAATTTTAGCATTTAATACTCATTTGGCTCATGAGATAATTGTTTATACATGCTTTTGGTACATAGACCTGTGTTTACTTTAGAATGTGTAGCTGCATAGTTTTGTTATCCAAAATAATATCTTTTCAATATATTCAATGTTTAACTAAATAAAAAACCAACACCTAAGTTAGATCTTTTAATCTTTTCTTGGCCTAAGATGGAGTTCTTCTTTGCTATAGTATTTGATTCCTTTAAATTTCTTTTTAATGCATTCAACTCCTTATCTTTTTTATTCTAAAATATTTCTTTTAAAATTTACTTTTTTGCCTCCTTCTAAAGAAAATATCCTCTTTAGTATATAATTTTTCTTAACTTGTTTGAAAGATATTGGTAAAGGAATTCTTTATATATATTTTTTCTCCCTGGAAACTCTGATCATCTGCTTTTCTTCATTAAGGCAAAGTCTATTTTTCATCTCTGCTGTGGGTCCGTGAAGAAGGAGTGTTTGCTGAAGGTTGATGCCTACATGTTCTATTGTTTCCGCTCTGTAATATCTCTCATCTGTCTCCTACTTTCCATTTCCAAAGTTTGTTCTCTAAACTACCACACAAGATGTCAGCTTTCCAGACTTTTATCTCCCACTTCCATATTATTACATTCTGACATACAAATAATCTTTTGAAAATACATATAAGTTTTCATCAATTTTTTTAAAATCGCATTTTCAGAATAAAATCAAAACTCTTATATGTAATCTTTATTATTTTGCACTTGGCTTATTTTTTCAAAATTAATTAGAATTATTAATTTCTTCTATCAGTTTTAACTCTGCACTCATCCCTGTGGATTCTTTGCACTTTCCTGCAGTGACTTCAGCAGTGTGGTGTGGTCTCATTCTGACATCCTCTTGCCCTTCATGTGTACCCCTAGTACATGGGAAGCCTTTAACCATGAGTCTCTTAACTGCATATGGCTTTCCCAGGTGTATTATAATTATATATACTTGAATTATTCTTCTTCTTAAGCAGCAAGCCTTATAGAGACAGAATCTGCACATGAATCATCTTTGTATATTGCTGGTGTGGTGCTTTGCACTTAATGAGCTCTTAATAATGACTCAATGAATAAAAATGAAATGGTTAATTAGGTGATACATAATGTTCTGGAGTGATCTATACCTAGAGTGGCCAATAGGTCAGAAGCAAAATACTTATATTGGGCTTCCAGTGGTAACTTTTTCAGAAAAATTTACCATAGGAAGGATTGCTAATAAGTTTCCTCAAGGAGATTAGTCTCATTGAGAAGACTAGGTAAAGTGTGATTTAGGAACAAATAATAAAATGCAATATAGTAGGGTTCAGTAAAGATGTAGAACATAAATGCCACACACACATGGAGGAAGAGGGAATATTCTGAGGAAGAGTTAAGGCCACACACAGTTGAATGTTGACTCATGTAGAACTGATAGAATTTGAATAGGCAGAGGAGAAGTGAGAATGACCTTTTGAATTGAGTTCTGTTTAGTAATGTCTTCAGTGAAGGAAAAATAAGAGGCCAAACCAAAAATGCATAATGTGTAGTAGGCTGAATGCGCTCTTCCATAGATTTCTAGATTTTATCTCAGAAATAGAAATTATTCAAGGGTGTTGCTGGATTTGAATAAATATCAAAGCAACTCTGTATACTTCTGTCTGCTAAAGCTGCTTTCAAGACTCGAGAAGTTTCACATAGGAGAGATGTTCACTCTTTTTGATAATAAAATCAAAATTCTAGAATTAGCATTTTTATGTCACTTCGTTTTACAAACAACAATTTAAACTAGGCGTTGACTAATCTTTGTAGAAGAGTCAATAGAAACAACCACTTTTAGCAAAAATAGACTATTGTTCTTTTACCCAACAAGCTTAGGAATTATTCTAGCAATTCGTTACCGTTGTGACTGGCCCATACTTTTAAAACATTAGTGCTGTATAATTTCTAAATGGTATTAATAACACAGCACAGGAATAATTGATTACATTTACTATACTTACTGCTGTCTGTGGGGTCGCACAGAGTCAGACACGACGGAAGCGACTTAGCAGCAGTAGCAGCAGCACTTAATATTTTAAGCAAATATTCATGATCCTCAAGGAGACTACATACTTAAAGAGCTAAAGAAAATAAGTGAAGTTTCTGCAATTTGATTAACTGACACCTCTAAGGACCTGACCTGTTCACCTGATGAAATGCTAACTATGCAAAGGTGAAAACATATAAGAGAACAATTATAATTACCTGGAATTAGTCCAAGAAAAAGTTCACTATATAATTTAAAGGTAAATTCAACAGTTTGCCAAAAGATCCAAGTTAAAGGTTTTCTTTTAATTCCCTGATGGCTCAGAAGGTAAAGCATCCACCTGCAGTGTAGGAGACCTGGGCTCTATCCCTGAGTCAGGAAGATCCCCTGGAGAACAGAATGGCTACCTACTTCAGTACTCTTGCCTGAAGAATTCCATGGACAGAGGAGCCTGGCGGACTACAGTCCATGGGGTCACAAAGTGTCTGACACGACTGAGTAACAAACACTTTATTAATTTTAATATATTCCAGTTAATAACTGTTGTTCCTCTAATGACTTAACAGCAAAATTATTACATTGAGAAGTCATTGGAAGAGACTAGAGAAATCTTGTCTGTTTACAAATTTTCATAGGGTACCGACTTCCACAGCTTTATTTACTCTTAAATTTTGCCTTTTATATTGTTCTTTTATTATTACTTTTTTTTTTTAATTTAAGGAGTGTTCCTCTTGCTCCACTGTTGTATGTCCAGATCTAGAAATCTTCCAGGTCCCAGTGGAAGTTTCACTCAATCCTAAATACTTTAGTATTCTTCTTGGTTGGAAGTAATCTCCCTCCTTCCAAAGTCTTCATACTTGACATTTCCTCTTAGGTTCTGTATACTTATCATTTGCCATCATTTTTGACTATATTAATTGCATTTTTTAATTATAAAAATTATAATATCTAATGTGAAAATTACTCTTTACTTTTGATGAATGTCCTATGATTATATAACAAATCAATATAAGAAAAAGTTGGGTGAAGAGTACATAGGAACTTTCTATTCTATTTTTGCAACTCTTCTTTGAGTTCAGCTTTTAAAAATCTTTTTAATAGAACACATGGTTATTTATACTTGAGCAGAATGTTTGAGGTCAACCAAGTGATGGTGTTATGTAATTATAGGTCTGTGAAAATGCAGAAACAAGAGGATAAATAATAGATCTCAGACCAGAGCCTTTGTCAGCTTTCCCTGAACCTGTAAAATAAAGGTGGAGCTGATAAAAACTTCTAAAACTTTACAAAAGATAGAGATCCCTCATTTCAATATTTTTGTCAATCCACAACATTCTTGAGGTCATTTGCTGACCAACAGTCCTTTCCCAAGTATATTTTCTTTCAGACCAAATTTAGGCTACTGAAATCTTTGAGAGAAGATGAATATATATGAATAAATTGTTATGGAGAGCAAAAAAGAATTTTGTTTTAATGAAACTCCATATCTTTGCCTTAACTGTTCTTTGTAATAAATGTCTATATACAGGGAAAAGATAATTTTTAAATGATTGATTAACTAATTCGGAGTCTAAAAAATAAAGAAATTTACTACTTCCACATACAGTGACCAAAAAAATCTGACATCTGTGGTTGATCCATTCATTAAAAGAAGACAATCTGTGCAGCCCATTTCTGTAACTCTTCTGCAGACTGGCTAAACTTTTCATTCTCATAAAATTGGAGATGGGCTGTTTGGTTTATTGGTAATTGCTCCACAAGCAGAATGGTCCTACGTTTGCCAGTCCACAAACTCCGTAGATGTTTATCCACTCACTGCAGTGCCAGCCTGCTGCATTATTTCAGCAAGCAACGTTTCCTTGATGAAAAAAGAGCAGCTGCTCACTCAAAATAAACTTGCTTCTGTTTATGCTGTCAGCAGAAAGCTGTTTTAAAAAATCATTAGATGTGTCATGCTGTTGCAGTATGTTAAATTGTGAAACTAAAGAAACATTCCTGAAAGATAAGCACCATGTTACCTCCATGCCTTCATCAGAGTGTTTCTATCTTCCTTCTGAATTATTCAAATACAGAGAAGATGGGTGATATCAGGCATTAAGACACAATGTTAATGATGCCAAGATGATGGCTTGAAGCTTCTTCGAGGTTAGTGAGCTATAGACAAAGGACAATATGTAGAAAATACTACAATAAAATCAGGTGACCTTACTGATGCTGGTTCTACCAACAATAATCTCTGTGACCTGGGATATGTCTCTGGATTCATCTGAGCTGCATTTTTAATATAATCTAGATGGTCTCTTAAGGACATCACATGTTATCATGTGATGTTGCTTGCTAACATTTTTATCAGTTTTGAAAATATGCATGACTGATATAAATTTATTCTGACCTTTTTACAATTACCAAAAGCTCTGTTTTACTAGAACAGCCAATAAAGATATCTTTAAGAGTGATGCATTTACTTTGTCAAGCTAAAACATCTAGAAGTAGACTTTGAATTTTTTCCACCAGTTATCATTGGTAAAATATGGTGATGTTTGTTGTTGTTTAGTTGCCAAGTCATGGCCCACTCTTTGTGACCCTATGTGCGGTAACCCACCAGGCTCGTCTGTCCATGGGATTTCTCAGGCAAGAATACTGGAGTAGCTTGCCATTTCCTTCTCCAGAGGATCTCCCCAACCCAGTGATTGAACCCATGTCTTCTGCTTGACAGGTGGATTCTTCACCACTAAGCCATGACCAAACTGGGCTTCCCGGTTGGCACTAGTGGTAAATAATCCACCTGCAATGCAAGAGATGAAGGAGATGCAAGAGATGCAGTTTCAGTCCCTGGATTGGGAAGATCCCCTGAAGGAGGGCATGGCAACCCACTCCAGTATTCTTGCCAGGAAATCCCATGAACAAAAGAGCCTGGCAGGCTACAGTCCATAGGGTTGCAAAGAGTTGGACACAACTGGAGCAAATGAGCACACACACATCACCATACTGCTAGTGTGGTATTCATTAGAATATTGGATTTTTTTTCATTAGGATGCTATATGACCTAATAGCATCAAAAATAATCATCTAAAACAAAACAAGTAGAAAAGTGGCTTATGTGTTACTTTCCCAACTTTTGTGAAATAAAAATGTTTATTTTATATATATATATAAACATATATACATACATGCACAAAAATGTAGAGTAAGATATTACCAAACTATATGCTATGCTAAGTCACTTCAGTCGTGTCCAACTCTGTGAGACCCCATAGACGACAGCCCGACAGGCTCCCCCATCCCTGGGATTCTCCAGGCAAGAACACTGGAGTGGGCTGCCATTTCCTTCTCCAATGCATGAAAGTGAAAAGTGAAAGTGAAGTTGCTCAGTTGTGTCTGATCCGCAGCGACCCCATGGACTGCAGCCCTCCAGGCTCCTCCATCCATGGGATTCACCAGGCAAGAGTACTGGAGTGGGGTGCCATTGCCTTCTCCGACCAAACTATATAAAAGCTGTTTTACTTTGGAAGAGATAATTATATGGGATATCTCCATTTTATGTTTTATACTTTCATAATATTTGAAGATTTACAGTTCTTTTTCATAGCCTTTACTTTATTAAGATCTCTTAATAGCCCCAGGAATTTAAAATACTACACCAAGGACAAAAAGATCTTAAGGTGAAGCCAATGTAGGCTGTTAATGCAAATATAGTATTGGGTTAGGATTCTGGAGACTAGGTACTGAATATGCTGCCTATACAAACCATGAACAAGCATTCTGGAGATAATTCCTCATTTGTCCCCATGAACAGTAACACCTGAGCAACACATGGATCAGGACCTCCTGGTGGTTGTACTTCAAGACATTCCATGGTAAAGCTGTGACATCTCATCATTGGATCACCACCTCCACCTGTGTTTTCAGAGTCATTGCAATTCCACTTAAACTTGACTCTCAAAAAGGACTCCTTCTCCTGTAATTTCTCCAACTCTGCTCTCACTATAGAGTATAAGTCTTTTTCTAACTCAAGTTTCCATAGTTTGCATGCCGATTTTTTTCAAGGATGCCCACATTGTGTTGACTCCATCCAGCCCCAGGTCATTTCCTAAAAGGTTCAGATTAACCAGGCTTTAACTGCTTCTGAGAACTGAAATGATATGCTGGCAGCAATCAGGCATCAAATCGCATTTCTCCAACCTACGTGTCTCCACACAATTTGGACATTTTTGAACCCTGCACTGCTCTTGCATCATCCTCAACATCATTTTCCCCAGGATCCAGAATTTTCACATGATTGCACTTGAGGGCACGAGCAAACTCCTGACAGCACTTTGTTGTGAAGGAACAGTCTGGCAAGTCCATGTTCTGCAGGTTGTGATCTGGATGGCTCAGTGTCTCTCACAGAAACTTAACTCCCTCATATCCCAGGTTATTCTTCCACAGATTCAGTTTTATAAAGCTCTTGTTCTGGAGGAGAACATCTGACAAAAACCTACACCTAGGATGCACCAAGCTGGCAGAACCAGTGTAGCGGTCGCTCTAAGACACACATGGGGTGAGTCACAGCAGCTTTACATCATCATCTTGGAGCTGAGGAAATTCCAAGTATACTTGAGTCATTCCCTGGGTGCTGGCAAGAAGCATGGCCAGTCCTGACGGCTGGCTGCCAACAAGTTGCATTTCTCTAGCAGCAGCTGTTTCGGGGGACACTTGGACATCTTAATGGGCCCCCAAAGTCTTTTAAGCTCAACATTAGAGAGATCATTGTCCCCCAGCCTGAGGAAACTCAGACTTGAGTTCTTGCTGAGTTCTATAAAGAGCTGATGACAAACCAAGAGGTGAGGCCACACAATTCCAACCACTGACACTTGAAGTTGCAGGTTGAGTGCCTCAGAGTTCTAAAAAAATCATCATAGACACAGTAATCCCTAAGTTGTTAGGGCTCAGGTCCAGCTGGGTCAGCTTGTGGTTACCATGAAGCATGGGACAGGCTCTTTCAGAATCCTCACAGAAGACATGAGTTTGCACACCAGGGTTTGAGAAATGTGTGGTATCATCTCCCTAAAGAAATCGTGTTGGAATCGTCGTAATCTATCTTCCCATCCTTGCAAACCTTGGCCCCAGAAAAACAATGATCGTATTTTTCAATTTATTTATTTTTAGCTGTAAATGGAATCATATAGTATCCTCTTCATCTTTCTCTTCTTTCAATCAATATACTGATTTTTAGATTCAACCATGCTATAGTGAATTCACATAGTAGTTAGCTCCTTGGCATTGCTGATGGCATTATACAAATATGCCACAATTATTTTCATTTCTCTCTAGATGAATATCTGTATTATTTTCAGGTTTTTCCTATTATGAATAATTTGATAAACATTCATGTACAAGTATTTTATAGGCAAATGCTGTATTTTTCTTGGGTACATTCCCAACACTAACACTGTTGGATTATAGGATAGAAATATGTTTAACCTTACAAGAAACTCCTGAAGAGTTTTCCAGTGTGGTTGTACAGAAAGCTGTAGTTTCTTACAGGAATGTATGAGAGTTTCAGGGGTTCCTTATACTTGTCAACACTTGATGCCATTAGCTGTTTAAATGTTAGCTATTCTTATGGGTACCCACTGGTATCTCGTTATAGTTTACATTTTATTTCCCTGGTAATAAAAAAAATACTGGCCATCTTTTCCCATGCTGATTTATATACCTGAATTGTCTGTCCAAAGATTTTGCCCATTTAAAAAATGCTGCACTGTTTGTCCTTTTATTATTGAGTTCTAAGAGCTCTTGGAAACACATCGTCAGCTGCATGTGTTACAAACGTTTTCTCCTAAGATGTAGCTCATCTTTTTATTTTCTTAAGAGTAAGTTGAAAAGTTGAAAATGTTTGGTGTTTGATAAACTCCAGCTGATCATTTTTTAAGACATTTTGTGTTTTGGAAATCTTTGCCAACCTAAAAGTTGCCAAGATTATCTCCTACATTTTCTTCTAGAAGTTTTATCATTTTATCCTTTGTGTTAGGTCTTTTTATTTTATTTATTTTTTTATACTTATAATCAGAAAATATATGACAACATTTTTAGTGAAAATATGGTAATTTTAACATAAATGTAGGCTTTAAGAAACCAATTTCAAATTATTCTCTCAATAGTATTTATATTAATAAAAGGTCTGATTTATAAAAATATCTTTCACCTTAGGGAAGAAAGCTACATTGTAAATCATATCCTTAGTCTACCTGTGGAGGAGAGAATTTTTCTTTTCACTCCATCTTTTTATACAAAAACATCCTTCAGTGTAAGAAGTTTCCTATAGTGCTTGACACAATCCATCTAGTTAACATTAATAGAAATGTTTTCTGAATTGTCACCATCTGTCCCACAATTTGCTAGCTGTTAAAAAATAATACATTACTTCTGTATGATTTAGTCTGTGTCATGAAAAAGTGGGGTCAAACATAAATAAACATGTAATTATAATAAACGTTATAAAAGAAAGGTCAGAAAAATAAAAAGAGGGTGTTATTGACACTCATAGGGTTTGTAACCAGAGTAAGGCTGTGGATGGGAGCTTCCTGGGACAGGCTTTAGCATCCAAACAGTAACTGGTATTGGATATACCACATACTCCTGGACAGACCATATTATTTGGGAAAAAAGTATGAGAAAATGATTTTTCTTAGGATGGTCTCTTTTTTTTCCTCCAGCTTTGGTTGAGAGAGAGACCACTGTGGGTACACTAAATCAGTCTATCTCTACCCCAGTACTTGTGATACTATTTCCTTTCTAAGTCTTGAACACACAGATCTGTTATAGACTGTTAGCAAAAAGACAAGGCTTCTCTTTGGTTCTTTTCCCCTTGGGGTTGTATTTACCCACCTCCTCTCCACTTTTATTTTATCTTAAGTCTTGGGGTCCAGGTAAGGAATGCTGTTCATAGCCAGTGACCTGGTGTCTGGCTGCTGCCATTTCTTTACGTGGCTGGTCTTCTTAACAGAATCAGGATATGGTTGGAAATTTTGTTCTTCTCATATGTGGAGCCTAGAAGTAAATACAACACCTGCAGGAATAAAAGTTCAGAAGTCTTTTTATCGACTTATGACTTTCATTGTGATTTACTTTTACATACGTTTATGTAGCACATACTGTATGCCAAGAACTAGGCTCAGTCCTGGGATATAAATGAAATAAGACAGACATACCTGCTTTCTTCCAAAGCTGAAATGAAATGGGAATGAGTAACACTGAACAGAGGTGTGATGAGTAGTGTAAGGATAAGTGTTGTGTTATAGCACATGTAACACAGGACTGAGGAAGTGACATTTCAGCTGAGGCTTGAGTAAGCGATAGAGCAGGAACAGGAGAATTCCAGGAAAAAAGGCAAGACATGAAACAACTTCGAGGTGGAGAGGAGCATGGCACATTTCAATGTATTGGCCGAAATAGAGCCAATATAGTTGTCACCGAGAGACAAGTGAGGACACAGGAGCCACGGAGGCTAAAGGGTATTTAGGGCCAGATCTCCATGGGTCTTTGAGCATACCCAGCATTTTATCATTCAGTTAGAATACTATGGATTTGGGGGCAGACATCAGAAAATCTTAACAGCGACTGGCTTCAAAACTGGGGATTTTTTTTTTTTTGCCTATATTAAAATAAGTCATAAGCTAAGAAAACTTTGGTTAATTCAGTAAGTTATGTTATCAATTTATTTCTGTTTTTTGAATGACAGTCTCAGGTTGTTAGTAGTTCCCTCTCATGTTTGCAAGATGCCTACATTGGTTTCATGTATTACATTCTCACATGCCAATATCCAGAGCTATAAACATATTTACTTTGTATTCCTTTTTCAAAAGGAATGATTCCCATAAGTACCCTGAAAAGTTCTCTTTTATCTCATTGGACAGAATGGGTCACAGGACCGTTAGCTTTCTACACCAGTCACTGGTAATGTGGAATGTGACGACCATAACTGCAGTCACTCACAGAATGCATGGGGGATGAGAAAACGGAGGCACTGAATACATACAACTCTTTACACTAATAGTCTGTGTGTAGGGAGAAGGTTGGGAGATAAAATGGCAGATGAAGTTTAATCTCAACTAGCCATAATGTTCGGAGAAGGCAATGGCACCCACTCCAGTACTCTTGCCTGGAAAATCCCGAGGACGGAGGAACCTGGTGGGCTGCAGTCCATGGGGTCGCTGAGAGTCGGACACAACTGAGCGACTTCACTTTCACTTTTCACTTTCATGCCCTGGAGAAGGAAATGGCAGCCCACTCCAGTGTTCTTGCCTGGAGAATCCCAGGGACGGGGGAGCCTGGTGGGCTGCCGTCTATGGGGTCACACAGAGTCAGACATGCCTGAAGTGACTTAGCATAGCATAGCATAATCATAATGTTGGAGAAGGCAATGGCACCCCACTCCAGTACTCTTGCCTGGAAAATCCCATGGACGGAGGAGCCTGGTAAGCTGCAGTCCGTGGGGTCATGAAGAGTCGGACATGACTGAAGCCACTTAGCAGCAGCAGCAGCCATAATGTCTCTAATTCTTTGGCAACTTTTCAAACTGAAGTGTATCCATCTTGGTCAGAGCGCGAAAATGGCTATTGATTGGGCCACCAGTTGTGGTGTTTTCCTAAGAAAAGATTTAAACTGGATCAAAACTGAGATGAGACCAATTGAAAGGATTTAAGTAGGGGAAAAATGTAATACCATTTTTGCTAAAATTAAGATTTTTCCCAATTAAAAAAAAAATAGAACTTTTAGTTAGTAGTATAATCATTCAACATGGAAAAAAAGGAGTAAGAGATAACACAGGAAAAACATCTAGGTTATAACAGTAATGCACAGGAGATGTGACAGCAGCCTGTCTAATTAGGGAAGAGAAAAACAGTTATTTTATAACATAAATATACTTAGTAACTAACATCAATAAGAACTGGCAGTGTAGTGGCAGACAAAGGAAGGGGAAAGGTTAGTCTTGAAACTCAGGATTCTGGTTTGGATAGCTGGTTAGTGAGAGGTCCCATTCACTGTGTTGGAAACACTGAAGAGATAGCAGAGGAGTGGGTTTGGGCTATGTTACATTTGAGTTGTTAATAAGATGTTCAAATAGAGATATCTGGTGGTCAGTATAGCTCAGGAGAGAGGCTTAACTCTAAATATAATTTTTATGGTATTCAGTATAAAATTGAAATCAGACATGAGTAGATGAGATGATCTAAAAGAATATAGATCAAGAACAGAATGCTTCATATGGTACTGAAAGATGCCAAGCTTTAGGAATTGGGAGAGGAAGAGTCTCTGACAGTGAAGTGAAAGTCACTCTGTTGTGACTGACTCTTTGCAACCCCATGGACTATACAGTCCATGGAATCCTCCAGGCCAGAATACTGGAGTGGGTAACCGTTCCCTTCTCCAGCAGATGTTCCCAACCCAGGAATTGAACCGGGGTATCCTGCATTGCAGACAGAATTTTTACCAACTGAGCTATCAGGGAAGCCCTGAAATTGGCTCTGAGAAGTTTGAGGAAAACTAGTGAAATATTATGTCATGAAAATAAAGAGTTTTTCCATGAAGAGGAAATATACACCTCTATCAAATATTTCTGATAATTCAGTAACATGAACAAAGAATTATAAACAATGGATTTGGTGATTAGAAAGTGGTGCTCTTAACAAGAGTAACTTGGGTAGAATGATGTCACAATTCAGGCTGGAGTGAATTGAATAGTCAATGGATAAGTAGGAAAAGGAATTTCCAGTAAGAAAAAGTACTGGGCATGAATATTGGTTACTTTGTTTATAGTAAGGAAAAGTTTTCTTTACCATTAAATTTTCATACTTGGCACAGCACATATTTTATACCAGGAAAAACCTTTCTTAGTCCTTAAATTTTCATGCTTGAAATGGCAAGGTGTTAATCAATCCCCAAAAGAGTAGAACATGCAAAAATTGAGATGAAAATATGGCATCTATTGTGGATAACACTCAATAACTTACAGCTTTTCTTCCATACATTATTTATTTATGCCATGAAATCATAATCTAAAAAGTTGTTTGATAAAACCTAACTGTGAGAATAATCTGCCACAGAGTTTGGGAACAAATGATACCACATAGCAAAAAAAAGCTAGAACATTTTACCATTACTGTACTGCTTTAGAAACTTTAGCCTTCTTGGATTTCTAAATTGATATTTTAACAGAAGATGATTAAGGAGACTCCTTCAACCATCAGAAAGTACATCTGATAGCACCACACAATAGATTCTAACATCGGACTAGATGACTGAAGTATGGACTATGAATGGAAGAGAACAGAGGTGAAAGCATCATTATTAATCAAGGTGCTCCATAGATGACTAGTTATTGGACACACAATTCATATGCTCCTTCATTCAGTTTCATATGAGAAAATATCTGTCACTTGATAAGGTAGAGTAGCTTGCTAGAAATGAGAATAATTGTTCCCTATATTGAGAACTAATTCCAATAAAACTATTTGTGAATTTATGGATGATTGAAAATATCATTTTTAAAATAATGTATGTCAGCTTCCCTGGTGGCTCGGCTCAGCTGGTAAAGAATCCGCCTGCAATGTGGGAGGCCTGAGTTCGATTCCTGGGTTGGGAAGATCTCCTGGAGAAGGGAAAGGCTACCCCCTCCAGTATTCTGGCCTGGAGAATTCCATGGACTTGCAAAGAGTCAGACACGATTGAGCGACTTACACTTTCATGTTAGCTTAGGGAAGTATTATGTTTTTCTATTCTTTACTAAAACAATTTTTCTGAATTGAAAATATGTTGGATTAGGCCTTATTTTGTAAAGAAGGCTTCTAAATGGAATATATATAATCATCTATATTAGGTGGATTGACCTTGATTAAGAAACTGAGTCAATTCTAAATATTCCAATGACTTCAACTGAACAATAGTATATTATTTTTTACTGTTGTACTCTGCTTTATTTCCTAATTTACCAGATTGATGAATGGTATACCTTGCATCTACAAATTAGCCCTAATGAGTCAGGCCTATAAAAATTTATCTAAGATTCTCACATTTTAAAATATCATCTGGAAAAAGATTACCCTGATGATTTGTCTTGGATGAGTTTCATCTTTGTTCTTTCTTTGGAGAGTATTAATTGAATTTTTAACTTATTATCTGTGGTAATTTCTATGCTTTGAACATCTGCATATATGCCCAGGAATGTATTCCGTGTTGTCCCAAGTGAGAACAGTAATGCATTTATGAAACACTCCAGTCAGAATCTATCCCAATAATAAATGCAAGATCTAGTCAGCAGTTCTATCTTTGATGGATTGTGTTGTCAAGGCTTTCAATGAATTGGTAATTTCTACTTTTAAGCAGTTTTCTAAGAAAGACTAAAGTATTGAATATGAATAAGGACTTGAAGTGAAGTGAAAGTTGCTCAGTCGTGTACGACTCTTTGTGACCCCATGGACTATGCAGTCCATGGAATTCTCCAGGCCAGAATAATGGAGACGGTAGCCTTTCCCTTTTCCAGGGTGTCTTTCCAACCCAGGGATCGAAGCCATGTCTCCCACATTGCGGGCATATTCTTTACCAGCTGAGCCTTAAGTACATAATCATCAAATTATGTTGTATTCACTATCTTGATTTAATTAGAATAAAGCCACACAATTTAAAGTACAAGTGTAAGGTTATAATCTATTTCAACATAATTGAAAAAATGTCACTTAGGTGATTTCATGTTTGTATTTATCATTTCCGTAAATGTTCCTAAATGCTCCTAAAGAGTGGCTCAGGCTTTTTTCAAGGAATAAATACTGAAACCTTGATTTCATGATTATATTTTTCTATGTAGATAGTCGTTGAATTTTAAGTAGCTGTTTCATGCTGGACATTGTGCTGTGTCCTATTATATTTTGTAATACAAAACTCCATGGTTCTCAATCTAACCACCCCCTTTTTTCTTTAATCCTATTTCACTTTACCTTTCAGGCATCCCTTCATCTCTCTGTCTTCCTTACGTCTTGATTTTCCTTACATAATGTCTAGGTTTCTCTCTTTCAACTCACCCAACTCTCCAGAGGTGATTGTAACTCTCACTTTCTTTCTGGGGAGGAGGCAACATAACACAGTAGATAAGCCTTAAGATTTGGCATGACTTGCACCTAGAAAAATAGGCTATAACTAGGAATTCAAACTTAAGAGCCACAACGTCTTTAGCACTAAAATAAGATGAGGAAAATGTTACAGTCAGTGTAGAGGTGATGGCAAGAGAATGCTTATGCCTAACCACAATGTCCAGTCTTAGATGGATGCCTATTCTACTTCAAGAGTGAGATCCAGTCTTCAGTAGAGAATTAATTAAGGAAAGACAGATAAGTGATCTCAACTTTTTAACTTCGCTGAATTAGAAAAGAGCTTTTCCCGACCTCACATTAAAATCAGTTTCACTGATGGAAGCTCTGGGGTTCATAAGCTCCAACCTTAATTACCTAAAAAAGGATTTATCTTGTCAGAAAGCATAGTATGTAGCAGGCTGGAAAGGTAAGAAACAGGGGAGGTTGAATAAACTCAGTGATGCATAATGACTGTACTTGTAGCTATCTTGTGAATGAATTACACTTTGCCCTCCTCCCCCCTTCCTCTTCTGAGGGCAGTTTTTCGTCAATATATAAAAATTCATAAGATTTTCAAAATAATTACATTGCTTCATTTCAATAGCACTAGATATTTATTGGGCAGCTCTTACTTTTGCTTGTTTTCCTTATCCTTTTTTGTAGCAGTACTTTGATTTTCTTTGGAGAACTCTTTGCTCTTATTTAAAATGGTCCTGGTGAAATTAATTATCAAGGTGCCAAGCCTCTTATGGGCATAGGACCTAAGTTCAGCCAATCAGACTCTTCTTATAATTTGAATATTGGTGAAGTGTTACAAGAAGGAGAAATTATCCAATCATGGGGCCCTGAAAAGACCCTTGTGGTCCTGCTTCCTTTATTGACCCAACTGCTTTGATACCTGAATTTCCCAAGGTTTGTTCTTTCAGGTCTCCTTTCAGTTTTGTGAGTTATTTCATCTACATACTTTTCTAAAGTTATCTATATTATAACCAAGAATGGGTTTTCTTGGATAGCAAACAAATACCACTAATTGGTTTTTGCTAGAGATTGTTCAAAACTCTAAACAAAACAAAGCAATACCTCTCAAATCTTGCTTTTAACAAAGCATCAACAATTTTGTTTTCAAAAGAATACTTTGGCAAATCTAATACAGTTATGTAAAGTTTAAAAATAAAATAAAATTTAAAAAAAACAAAAAAAAAACACAAAAGAATACTTTTCTAATAAGTACATATGATATTCATATGAATACATAGATTGCTAAGTGACAGAGACTCAGGGAGGTTTTGCGCTTTCAGCAGTAAGTATAGTGGTTACAACTACAGCCTCTCCAAGTATATTGTTGCAGGTAAATCCTAGCTCCACCATTAGCAGCAATATAATCTTGGGTAATTTTCTTGGCTTCTAAATTCCCCCATTTCTTCAACTATAAAATGGGGAGAATATAACCTACAGATATGCTTAGAAAAGCGCCTAGCACATAGTAAGAATTCAATAAACATTAGGTCCATGCTCAAGCTACCCTGCTATTAAATGTTGAGCTCCTTGTAAGCAGAGGCCTTGTTTAAGCCATCTTTGTATTCCTATTTCTGAGCCTAGATTATGCTTTTTTTTTCCAGTGGCTATGCTATGGTGATACAACTGTGGTTTGTCTTTATGTGGGTTGTAGTATTATTCATAATCACACAGAAACATGATATCAACTATAACTTTATTGAGAACTTAAATAAAGCCCCAGCTTACTATCCTTCTCTCATGAGGTACCCTGGCTTTAAATGGTTATATACATGTGTAATAATTTCCATTGTTTATTTCCTTCCTACTTAATTGTATTAGAATACTTCTGTTGAACAACTAAGACACCACCAACGGCTCAACCTTGGCTACATATTAGAAGCACCTGGAGAGTTTTTGAAAATACTAATTCCAGGCCAGTACCCCCAGATTAAAAAAATCACTTTCTGGGGTGGTAACCTGGATATAAGAATTTTTCTCAAGTCTCTAGGTGATCCTAATGTGCATCCAGAACAAAACCACTGCTTCTTGAACTCTGTAAGACCATCCTAGTAAGACACCAGTAGGCCTGAAAACTACAGAAAGCTGCTTTTTCCTATTAACTGTATACAATTTTAGAACTCAGGAGTTTTGAATTTTGCTTAAGTTGCCTGAATGTGGTTAGCTTGTAACACTGAAGAACAGGGTAACAAAGTTCAAGAAAAGGTTGTTTATTTGTATTTTTCTATTTCTCCCTCCTAGTCTTTCATCATTAGATTATAAGAATTTACATTATTTCATTGAGGGAAGATGATATTAGGGGAAAGATACTTGAATATATGTATTTTGGGAGGTCACATGTCTATGTGAACAACTGTCTCTTAAGAGGCTAGATGTGTACATTATCTGACTTCCTTTTTTACTATTTTCTCTGTAAAAGTACAGATTAAATCCCACCATCCAAATAACTTTTGTCCAAATTTATATTGCCTCAAGACCCTTGGGGGCATCACTTTTGGTTGGAATCAGAGATATGATTAGTGTGTGTGTGTTTAGATTTATATATACATATATATATATATATTTTATATATAGTGTATATATATATATGGGCTTCCCAGGTGGCTGAGCAGCAGTAAAGAATTGTAGCGATAAAGAATCCACTGCAATGCAGGAGATGTTTGTTCAATCCCTGGGCTGGGAAGATCCCCTGGAGGGGGAAATGGGAACTCACTCCAGTATTCTTGCCTGTAAAATTCCATAGTGAGAGGAGCCTGGAGGGCTACAGTTCAAAGGGTCACAGAGAGTCAGACATGACTGAGCACACAACATAGCATAGTATTTATATAAAACATGTGCCTGTTGGCATTATTTTTCTTCTCTCATACATATACAGTAGTCTTCTTATCCACAGGGGTATGTTCCGAGATCCCCAGTGGATGCCTAAACCTGCAGATAGTTCTGATGCCTACATACATTATTTTTATATATACACACCTATGGGGTCACAAACAGACACGACTGAAGTGACTGAGCATGCACATCCATGATAAAGTTTAATCTATCAATTAGACACAGTAATAGATTAACAGAAACTAAGGATAAAGCAGAACCATTATAACAATACACTGTAAGAAAACTTTATGTGGCCCCTCTTTCTCTAATCTTATTGTACAAATTTAATGCCTTTTCCATTTTGTATGTTAGTCGCTCAGTCATGTCCAACTGTTTGCAACCCTATGGACTGTAGCCCACCAGATTTCTCTGTCCATGGGATTCTCCAGGCAAGAATACTGGGGAGGGTAGCCATTCCCTTCTCTAGGCAATCTTTTTGACCCAGGGATTGAACCCAAGTCTCCTGCATTGCAGGAGACTCAGATTCTTTACCATCTGAGCCACCAGGGAAGCCACTTTTCCATTTTAACTATGCACTTATCTCTCACTGTGGCTATATCTTTTGCAGTTTGAGTGCAACAGCAAAGCTAGCATGATTATATTTCTCCTTCACAGTTTCAGGGATAGACTATTTGTTCTTCACTGTAGATCTTAGCAACCTCAGTGTGAGATATTTTTTTTCTTATTAAATCAAGAACTTTCACCTTTTCAGTTAAAGGAAGCACTTTATGACTTCTTTCTTTGGCATATTAGAATTACCAGTATCAATACTCTTGCACTTCAGGGCCATTAGTAAGTAAAATAATGATTACTGAACACAAGCACTGTGATACCACAGTACTCATCTAGTGATGGAAACAGTTACTCAGTGACTTAAGGTGGGATTTGCCGGACAAAGGGATGATCCACATCCCTGGGCACGATAGACTGGGACTGTGCAAGATTTCATTAAGCTACTTAGAACAGAGTGAAAATCAAATGGTATTAACTGTTTGTTTCTGGAATTTTCCATTTAATATTTTCTGAAACTGCAGAAATCAGAACTGCAGATGACCAGGGGCCACTATGTTAAGTTTAAAGTCTTAACCATTCAACAATACCTCGGCCATTGTGGCTCAGCTGGTGAAGAATCCACCTGCAATGCAGAAAACCTGGGTTCAATTCCTGCATAAGGAAGATCCCCTGGAGAAGGGAAAGACTACCCACTCCAGTATTCTGGCCTAGAGAATTCCATGGACTGTATAGTCCATGGGGTCGCAAAGAGTCGGATAGGACTGAGTGACTTTCACTTTCAGCCATTTAAGGACAACTAACACCTCACCTTCAAAGTTTTCTCGAGTATAAACATGGGTAGTTTCATACATGCCATGTTTTCATGAACATTCAGTATGCCCACTGTCTATCCTGTTTAATCATAGTAGTTGACACTAACCAGACATCTGCTAGGTGTCAGGTACTAAGTGCTTATTGTGTATTAAATCATTTAGTTCTCACAGCAACCCTATGGGAGAGTAGCTAAATTTTTCTTTTTAGCAGTTGAGGAAACAGACATGTAAGGCATGTTTAGAAATCTTCCCTAAGTTGCAATTACAATTCTGGCAATTCTGTGTCTACACTATCAGTCACTACATTATAATTATTTATATTCTATGAAGTAATATATAATTGATTAAAGATACAACAAAGCTACAATTCATTGGAAAGTGTAGGTGAGGAAAGGGAAATTTTTCTTAAATTAGTTTAAAAAGAACTTTTCAGTTTTGGGTCTACTCCATAAAGCAAGAATTTGTATAGATCTTTTTTCTCCTGAACAATTCATGGAAATCTTTGCTACTGTTATGCATTGATTATAATGCCTATAGCTATTAAATAAATAAAAAGTCTACAAACTGTACTTGGTTTATGGTATGATGTCATATTCACACAAATTTTAATCCTCTAGAAAATGGTTAACAACTTATGCAGCACAAATTCCATTTTGATCTGGCTTGCGTATGCACCATCTTTGAAAGTTAATGCTTTAAGAAGAGACATCTAATATAAGAGTCCCCAGTGTTCATCATACCTGCAGGTTAATCTTTTCTTTAATGCTTTCGGTTCCCACAGGCAATGAGGCAGAATAAATATATCAATCATAGCACATTTGAAGGAACAGGCAGAGGAAGTCTGTGCTCAGTGGTGTGATGTGTCAGGAAAGAAGCTAAGCCTACCAGAATGTGCACCACTGAATTTAGGCAGCTAGCCAATGTTTAACAGCACCAGAGAAGTGCAGTTTTATTTTAATCATCTATTCTTATGTCAAGGCCAAGAGCAGCATTTCCACCAGCTTCTACTTCCCCACCAGTTATAAGATGTATTCCAGGACTCGCAATGCAGGAAGCATGAATTTGCATATTAGTAGAGCAGCAAAATATATGCATTCCTTTCATCTCTGTGAGGTGGGACACAGATAATCATGGAAGCAACGACTAGCTGCTTCCAAGCTTTTCAGTTTCAAAATATATATATTCAAATATATATAACATTTGAATCATGATGTCAAAATACACAAAACAATGCAGTATTTTGGAATTAGCAGCATAGAGGAGTAGAAAAATTATCCAGCTGCTTTTTTTTGCATGATGGTAATACTTGGATCCATCCTACACTATGAAGACTGGAACATATAGATTTACCACAAACCCAAATAAAATAATTAACAATAGAAGCACCTTAAGTAAAAACAGAACCTGAAACTACCAAATCGACTGCTTTGATGGAAGTAATCTATCTTGTCTGTTCACAACATTTTGAAGTCTTTTTTTTTTTTTCTTTCAATGATTGTCTAGATTAAATGTTACTTGCACTTTGCGCATCAGTTCAGTCGCTCACTCATGTCTGACTCGTTGAAACCCCATGGACTGCAACATGCCAGGCTTCCCTGTACATCACCAACTCCCTGAGTTTGCTCAAACTCATGTCCATCAAGTAGATGATGCCATCCATCTCATCCTCTGTTGTCCCCTTCTCCTCCTGCCTTCAATCTTTTCCAGGATCAGGGTCTTTTCCAAAGAGTCGGGTCTTTGCATTAGGTGGCCAAAGTAATGGAGCTTCAGCTTTAGCATCAGTCCTTCCAATGAATATTCAGGATTGATTTCCTTTAGGATGGACTGGTTTGATCTCCTTGCAGTCCAAGGGACTCTCAAGAGTCTTCAAAACCACAGTTCAAAAGCATCAGTTCTTCTGCGCTCAACTTTCTTTATGGTCCAACTTTCAAACTGATACATAATTACTGGAAAAACCATGGCTTTGACTATATGGACTTTTGTCAGCATATGTGGTCATAATTAGGGGTGACAAAGAATAACTTCATCTACAACTTATAAAATCATGAGGGGAATGAGGGCAAATAAAAACAGACATTTTCTTTTGATTCCATCACATTTTTTGCATGATTCTCTCTTCTCCCCACTGATATTCTACAATATATCCTGTGCATAGTTCATATCTTCATCTGAAGTCAGCTTGACTTTCCTGCTCTGCATTCTCCAGTTCTGATAGAACTTCACAGATGCTTAGCCAGCAATGCTGTCTCTCCTTTAATCTCTTCTGAAATTCAGAAACCTTACTGTAATTTTGGGATGTATATCTTTTTACTGTGCTTCCCAGGTGACTCAGTGGTAAAAGAATCCACCTGTCAAGCAGGAGACATGGGTTTAATCCCTGGGTCAGGAATATCCCCTGGAGAAAGGAATGGTAACCCACTCCAGTATTCTTGCCTGGGAAATCCCATGGACAGAGGAGCCAGGCAGGCTATACTTGTCCTCACCAATGTACATGACACATAATCTATTTACATTTTCATTTTAAAGTTTCTTGACCGGTGGCACCTAAAAATTAATGACTATTAGACCTGATATTAGCCATGATGTCAGGAGCCTGGTCTTCTCTCTGTTGTTTAAATCTTCTCTGTAGTATTCCAGGGAAGTGGTTACCAAGGTTTGCCTATGCCTTCAAGTGGGGAGACTACCACCTCACAATTGTAATCTATTATAATAACAACATTGATCACTATATTGTGGTTATATATATGCCTTCATAAGTTGGTCCTACTTTCTAACCTCACCTATCTTCCAACTTTTCAAATATTTAAAAACACTCTAATGTTTTTCCTCTCCAGGATAGACATGAAGAATTCAATATATAACAGCTTCATGAATATTTGACATAATCACTATCCTACTCACTTCTGAATATGTTCCAGTTTTTTCATATGTGTTATAGACATGAAAATCTTCTACTCAGATCCCTCTTCAACCTTTTCCCCTGGGAAGGAGAATGAGGTCAGAAAACAGCCATTCATTCCTTCAGGATCAGAGTCAGGTGCAGAGAAGAGCCTTAAGCAAAGCTATGAACTTCCCAGAGCAGCTCACATCCTTTGAATGAGGGGGACAAAGGTATAAAGACCCAAAATTTCTGTCCAAAGAAGGATGCCTGGGCAATACTTGTTTCACAATTCCCCAGTGGGTTGGCCAAGGCTTTATCTTACTTTTTCCTCTGCCCATTACTTCTTCATCCCCTCCCAGCCCTGCCTTTTCTCATAAATTGATCCTTAATAAGCATCTTGTATATCAAACTTAGTCTAATTTTCTGCTTCCAGAGAACCTAATCTGAGACTGTTTCTTTCTGCCTGTACTGCTCTTTGTCCAGACTAGTTTAAAATATATTTTGAACCAAGTGCAGACCCTCCGTTTATATTAAATGTAATTTTAGAAATATTTAACTGTGCAGTATTAAATCTGTCAGGATTATTTCAGGCGTAATTTTAGCCTCATACAAATTTATTTCACCCAAGTTTGTCATCTTAACAATGACTACCACCATTTCTTAAATGTGTTGATAAAATGTTAACCAAGTCATTTTGTAGATTCACAAGCCTAGATTAACACACATCAGTTAATTAGTGTGTATTGGTTATGGAATCTGCTTTATTCTATTTTTGTATAGCTAGAAAAACATTAAAGAACTTCTAATTTTTAATTACTGTATATAACACATATGGAAAAGTACACAGAACTTAAGTCTAAAATTAATTTATAGGCGAACTGCTGCCAACCATGATATAGAATATTGCCAACAGCTCAAAACCCTTCAAGTCACTAGCTCTACCCTCTTCTCTAAGGGTAACTGCTTTCCTAACTTTAATGTCAGAGGTTAATTTTTATTTCATTCGAGTACTTTTATATAAAGTGAGTGTTATACTTCATATTCATTTGTGTGTCTGGCATCACTCATGGATTGTTATGTTTGTGAGATTAATAAATGTTATTGTCCATAGTAGAACTATAGAGAATTTTATTGCTATGTAGAATCCCATTTTATGGACATATCTGAATTTGTTAATCCATTCTATTGTAGATGAACAATTTTCCAATTTTTGATTATTTGAAAAATGTTGGATATTTTTATATTTTTGGTGTCCACAGTATGGGTTTATGTTGGTTGTATACCTAAGGATACAACCGGTAGGTAGTAGGATATATCCATGACAGATAGCAACAGTTTTCCAAAGAAGTTGTACCATTTGTTCTATTACCTATAGTGTATGAGAGTTTCAGTTGTTCCATGTTCTAACACTTGTTACTCCCAGTTTTTTTCACTTTAGCCATTCTAGCAATGGGAATATAGGTACATGTCATAATTTATTTCATTTGCCTTTCATTTGCCAACTAGTAGAAAAGAGCACTTGGGTGTTGACTATTTGGATTTCTTCTTCTGTGACGTTCTTATAAATATCTTTTATGATCCTTTTAAACTAAATTTTCTACCTCTCCCTATTGATTTTACATGGCTTGGATACAAGTAAGTTGGTTATATGTACTAAAAATATATTCTTCTACTATGCGGCTTGCTTTGTAACTTTTCTTAAAGTTGTCTAAAGACAGAGACTTTAAAAAATACTTAAGTAGTCCAAAAGCCATCATTTTCCTTTACAGTTAGTGTTGCTTGTATCCTGATAAGAAATCTTAGCCTACCCCCAAGGTCTTAAAAATGTCTTTATTATTTTCTAGAAACTTGATTGTTTTACCTGTCACATTTAGATAAATAATCCTCCTGAAACTGATTTGGTATATGGTTTAAGGTAAGGGATCGATGTTCTTTTTATTGTAGAGATATGCAATCTTCTGAAAAGAGTTTGTTTGCTACCTATTTGAAGTGCCAACTTCTATTTTTCTGAGGATTTTATTTTCCTAATGGTAGTTATCTAATTTTATCAAATGCCTTCTCTGTTTTGATGAAATAATCATACAGCTTTTCTCCTTTATTTTGTAAAAGTGGTGAATTCCATTGACTTATTTTAATGCCAAGCCCACTTTGGATTACTGGTATTAACTCCACTTGTTTAATATTATCCTTTTATATATCACTAGATTTGATTGTTACCTTTTTCTTTCCACTTGGTGTCCAGAGTTATGAGAAACTTTTCTATCATGTGTATGGAAATCCAAGCCATACACTGATGCTTTGTGTCTCTGTTTAATCTCTTATTACAGTATATTTACTGGAGAAGGAAATGGCAACCCACTCCAGTATTCATGCCTGGAGAATCCCGTGGACAGAGGAGCCTGACAGTCTAGAGTCCATGGAGTCACAAGAGTCAGACACGACTTAGCATCTAAACCACAGTATATTTACATCAAGTAATCATTGCCCTGGATTCTAAGGAAAGACTTCACCTTACATATTTGGATATTTCCAATGAATATAAACACAATAAAGCCTGGTGTTTATAAAAAAAAAAAAACCCTGAGTTTTTAAGAAACATTTTGAAAAACCTTTATTTTTGCCTGAAAACTTATAAATATCCCACAGAGCACTAATACTCTAAGGAACACATTTTGAGAAGCTTGACAGAGGGTACTATCTACCTCCTAGTCTACTGTCATTTCTTTTTTCTTTCATGCACTTTTCCTGTCATTTCTTAATATTTGGTTTTAACACTCTGGAAGCATCATGTTTCAAGTGCATAAAAACGTCTGAATCCCTTTGACTTACTGAAAATTCCCATAGTGGTTTGTATTATATTTAGATACAAACTCTGTTGTCATGATGAAGGAAGGAGAAGTTTAGACAACTGTATTAGTTCCTCTTGGCTACTGAAATAAATTACCACACACAAAGTGGCTTAAACAACACAAATTCATATCTTACAGTTGTGGTTATTGGAAGTCTGACTATTCTAAAGACTGAGGTAAAATCATGGTGTTTAAATGGCTGCATTTCATTCTGGAGGCTCTGAAAGAGTGTGATAGGTAGAATAATGAACCCTCAAATATATCAACATTCTAATCTCTGGAATTTGTATGTTTTATTATGTGGCAAAAGGTAACTGAAATTGAAGATATAATTCAAGGAGCTAATTGGCTGGCCTTGAAATATTGAGTCTATTCTGTCTTATTTTGGTGGTCCCGATGCTCCATAAAGTGGAAGCAGGATGTAGAAGAAGAGTCAATGTCTAGTAAATGCAGCATGAGAAAGACAACCAGCCATTGGTTGGCTCTGGGGATGGAAGAGGGCCACAAACCAAAAAATGTGGGCAACCTGGAAAAGGCAAGAATGCAGATTCTCCTCGAGAGCCTTCAGAAGAAGTGCAGCACTTTGGCACCATGTGAGACCAAGGTCAGATTTCAGACCTCCGAAACATGCAATCATTGTGACGGCAAACTTTATGTCTCAGCTTCACTAGGCCGTGGGGTTTAGATATTTGGTCACATGCCAATCTAGATGTTACTGTGAAGGTGTTTTCTAGGTGAGATTAACACTTAGATCAGTAAAATTGTAGTAAAGGCAATGATCTACCTCAAGATGGGTGAGTCTCATCCAATCAGTTGAAGACCTTAAGATAAAGACTGACACCACCAAGGGGAATGGAATTCTGCCAGTGGACCGTCTTCCACTCCAGCTGCAACTCTTTCCTATATCTCCTGCCTCCTGGCTGCCTTGCAGGTGTCAGACTTGCCAGTCCCCTCAATAGTATGAGCAAATCCTAAAAACAGTCTCTCGATGTATACACACATATACATGTATGCACACAAGTGCTGTTGCTTCTCTGGAGAACACTGATTAATACAGTAATAAGTTTGTTGTTTTAAGCCAAGTTTACAGTAGTTTGTTACAGCAACAATAAGAAACAAACACAAGAACAATCCATTTCTTTGCCTTTATAAATAATCCAAGATAATCTTTAAAGTCAATTGATTAGTAACTTTACTTCTATTAATATCTATAATCTTTATACCTCTTTGGGGCTTCCCTGGTGGCTCAGACAGCAAAGAATCTGCCTGTAATGCAGGAGACCCGGGTACTATTCCTGGTCAGGCAGATCCCCTGAAGAAAAGTGTTGCAAACTACTTCAGTATTCTTGCCAGAAGAATCCCATGGACAGAGGAGCCTGGTGGGCTACAGTCCATGGGGTTGCAGTGTAGGACACATCTAAGTGACTAACACTTTCACAATTCCTCTTTACCTTGTATCATAATATATTCATTATGATATATGGACATCTATGGGGGTAGGAGAGGACATTGTTCTGCCTACTGCCACAACCAGTATATCTATATATGGAATTAGTAACTTTGGTATTTGAGAGAAAATGGATTACATGTTGATTTTGATAATTTGCTTAGTCCATGGAATTCTTGTTCTTAAATTATTCTTGATTTTCAAACACTGAATATTTCCTCAGTGATTCCTATCTCTACTATTTTGAAATTCTGATTCAAAATGAATGAGAGAAGGGCTATATTGCTTCATATTTTCCAAGGCTAAATTCACTGAAGTCATTTTAAAGAGAAAACACTGGATCCAAGGCTCTGATCACAATCAGCTAAATTAATTAAGCTCATTTTTTTATCCATTCACATTGCCTCTATATAAAATTTTATGCAACTATTTATTCTTTGTAGTAAATCTTAGAATCCATTGTGTTTTTAAGTATAAATATGTTAATTCACACATTATATAAGAATAGCATTTTAATAGTAAACCTATTGTAAGGACATTTGTTGTTAAGAGAAGAAATAACAAATATAACGTTTTGTTTTTAAATAACCATGTCCTTAGCATCATCTTAGTTTGTTCTTTGTCACCAATCCAAGAAACATAATATTTTAATATTCAAGACATTTAGTATGCACTTTGGTTTTGGAATGCACAAAAAATGTTTTAATTCAGCTTACTGTTTAATTTGCATAGTTTTTAAAAACTAATTTACAAGGACAATACAGCATATTTTTCTTTTCCAAGGCCAAAATAGTGAAGTGTTGACTGTCCCTCTGTAGCTTCAGGCTTTAACAGAGCGAGTTTTGGCTGCATCAAAACCAAAGTGGATTTGAGCTCAAGAGCAGAAGAGTGATGAAGTCATGGAGATTGCTGGAATATATGTCTCTGAATAAACATTAGTCAGTCCTCAGCCTTCTAGGAACAACTAGGCAAATGGATTTCACTTGCCACCAGTTTTCTCAACCAATAAATCCCAGGAAAACAAGTATTATATTGATATATGATTTACTCTGGAATATTGAACCAAAAGCTATAGAAGTATTGAACCAATGTAGGCTTTATGCTTATAAAAGATAAAAATTAGCAGGAAATACTTGAATTGCCATTCTAATATATAAGAATAAAAATAATTTTGATGAATTAATCATTTTGATTAATTAATTTTAATTTTGATTAAAAAGTAGAAGCAGTAACAGATTTCATTTTCTTGGGCTCCAATGTCACTGTGGATGGTGACTGCAGCCATGAAATTAAAAGACGCTTCCTCCTTGGAAGGAAAGCTATGACAAAGCTACACAGCATATTAAAAAACAGAGACATCACTTTGCCAACAAATGTCCATAGAGTCAAAGCTTTGGTTTTTCCTGCTGTCATGTATGGATATGAGAGCTGGACCATAAAAAAAGGCTGAGCATCAAAGAATTTGTTTTTGAATTGTGGTGCTGAAGAAGACCCTTGAGAGGAGTCCCTTGGATTGCAAGGAGATCAAACCAGTCAGTCCTAAGGAAATCAATCCTGAATATTCACCGGAAGGACTGCTGCTGAAACTCAATACTTTGGTCACCTGATAGGAAGCACTGACTCATTGGGAAAGACCCTGATGCTGACAAAGATTAGAAGCAAAAGGAAAAGAGGGCAGCAGAGGATGAGATGGCTAGGTAGCCTCATCAACTCAATGCACAGGAATTTGAGCAAACTTGGGGAGATAGAGATGGACAAAGGAGCCTGGCATGCTGCAGTCCATGGGGTTGCAAAGAGTCAGACATGACTTAGCTACTGAACAACAAGAATAACAGTGCTATATTAGAAACAGCCATCATGTAGGAGTCAATACAGATATTTAGATCTACTATGGCACTCAACTGAGTCATTTAGCAAATCACTTAACATTCTTTTCTGCCTTGGCAAAATAATGGGCCTTGAATAGATAATTCCTATGGTCTCTGCAGCTCTCTCATCCCATAACTCTAAGAAATTTCTCTAATTCCTAAAAATTAAACCTACCTCTGTCTTAACTTGATGGAAAATGGACTGCTTTGTATTTTAATTTAATCTTCCCTAAATGTTAGTCCCATGTCACTGGCTAGCATATAAACTTTTTAGTACAGGATCTATGTCTCACATATGCTTGTATTCACTATGACAATTTTAAAAGTACTTGGAAGAATAGTTATTTAATACTCATTAAATTGAAATAAACTAATTTCCTAATATCTCTCTTGCATGATTATTTTTATATTTGAGTTGCTTTAAGATATGTTTTGATATTTTAGATTATAACTTTTAATTGTCTATGCAGCATGCTTTAGAGACCTAGAAATATTCATCATTTTGATTGCCTATAATTAGCTAATAAAGCCATAGCAATCTATAATGCTCCTAGCAACTAATAGGAACCATAAGCTCTACAACAATTTCTCAATGTTTACCTTTTACTGTAAATGCTATTGGACCTGGGGACCATTTGTGATGTGAGGACAATTTCAAGGGGCTGGGCAAGTAGGTCATTAGACTGTTAACACCAGTGATGTGTACTCAGCCTGAAAGATCCATGACCACTATAGCCCGAAGGAGGGGAGACCAAAGAAGAAAGGAAAGAATGGTCATGCTGTGGCAGAAGCGTTGCAAGTGACCAAATTATATTGATGGGTCAGGATGGACACACAGATGTTTGTCAGCTTTTTGTAAAATGAACTGATCATGGAAAATTATTTTGCAGTTGATATATTGTGGTGCCATTTCTACCCAAAAGCAGCCTCGCTTCTATGTTCCTGGCTAATTTAATTAATAGGAAAAAAGTATGGAAAAAAGAGTATGGTCAGCTTACAGACCATAAATTTCTTGAAGAAACAGGAATCTAAAACTGAATAAAACTTAGTAACAAAAGAGAAAAGAAATTGATCTGTGCTAATTTTTTCCTCAGTAGGGGAAGACCGTTATCAGAATATATCCACATTACTCTTCCAATAAACTAGAAAACAGAATCTAGCTCAAAAGAATAGCTAGGATGAAATGTTCTACTTAAGTAATATTAAGAGAAAATAGAAAAATGCCGAATGCAGACATTTTCTGTCAGAAAGTGACATGGAACATTTTAAAAAGAATTAAAATGCTACACTGCAGCTAAAATCAAGGAAGGCTTCCCCATATTCTATTTTTGGTTGTTGAGAGGCTATTAATAGGAGGAAATCTTCTGATGCAATGAAAATGGCTCTTGAAATATTTCAAAGGGAAACAAAACACCAGAAAAACATCTACATGCATCATGCAAATTTGTGAAAGGTCAAGGATTTTTAAGAAGGAAAATTAGTGATGAAAATGTCTTGTGTTTAAAAAAAAAAATCATTCCCCTCACCTCATTGCTAACAAATCCACAGAATGCTGCATATATTTCCACCATATTTTCTGAACTTAGATAAAGGGACAAAGGAAAGTGAAAATTTTAATTCCCTGTTAGCAGTGAAAAACAAGACTTCAAGTACGTAGGGTCTTTTACACTTACTAAATAATCTGTCATTTTATTGTCTAGTTGCATTTTAAACCTAATATACCTGGGCTGTCTGCTATCAAATAAGACACATACTTATCAAGCAACAATAGACTGAATAGGCCATATTAAGATAAAAATAAATGTAAAAGAAGATTAAAAGCTAGATCAAAGCTAGCAGTTAATACTGTATTTTCCTTGTGCCTTTTTCAATTCATTGTTTAGATAAATAATTTTAATATGTTGTCACTAACATTAAAAAGTGATAATACTTACATGAAAATAGTTTTTTACAGAGCATTTTTAATAATACAGAGTCACTAATTTTGTTTTACATTTATGCTGATAACTGCTGTGTGACCATTTTCTTTTGTATTTTTATTTTATGAAAGTAAATGAGTTTATACCTTTTTCAGCATTTAAACAGACAACATAAATATATGCATTCAAGTAAATATTCTCATAATTTGAACAGTTTAAATATCTAATAAATTAGAATTTAAAGTTTTTTTTTAATTTTTTTTCTCTGATTCTGGAGATAAAAAGAATTCTAAATCTATCACTGTGGATACAGAAAGTAAAATATTAAGTGTAGACCTAAAATAGCACTTTCTTGGGAATTATTTTCAAAGATTATACCATGACATATCATATAAATTAAAGTCAGACTCTTTTCTCTCAATATATGCTTAAATTGGATGAAGTAATACATTAGTGAACAGATAGGTCTATTTTCAAAAGAACCCACAGGTACATACATGGACAATCATTCATTGACTGCCTAAAACAGGATACTTAATTATTGCTTGTTGTTTAGTTGTTTTTTTGTGACCACATTCTTTTGCGACCCCATGGACTATAGCCCATCAGGCTCCTCTGTCCATGGGAATTTTTAGTTATTGCCTGTGAAGTGAAAGTGGCTCTGTCATGTCCAACTCTTTGCAACCCCATGGACTATACAGTCCATGGAACTCTCCAGGCCAGACCGCATTGTGGGCAGATTCTTTTCCAACTGAGCTATTAGGGAAGCCTTAGTTATTGTTTAGTAGAGTTAATGAAGTCTTATCAATGAAGACAATTTTTTATAATCACTTACATAGAAGTTTGCAGTTTTTTGTATTTTTTTTTTTTTAGTGGTTGTCATCCTTAAATTCCTAAATATGGGTGACAAATTAGAAAATATGATTCTGGTAGAAAAATATCATCATACTAATGGTGAACTAATCATTAGTTATTTCAATATTAATCACACTAATATTGAAGTAGTAAAATCCTATGCTTATAAATCTGCCCTACTGAAGGACATTTTAAAAAGACAATCGATCAGTTGAGAGTAACCTGATTTTTTTCCCTCCCCTTTTCAATTACCTTTTTCATTTTTGTACTGTTCTTGCTTTCATACTATTTCATTTTATTTTCAAGAATAAAAGATGCCACCTATCCAGAAAGGGTAGATGCTAAACAGATTGTTGCAGGCTAACATTTGGGGTTAATTGACATGTGAATACTATGGAATTATTGGCCCTATGAGAAATATTAATAAATTGACTATAAAGTCTGCACTAATCCATTTGTCTCATCACAGTTCTATAAGGGTGGACTAGATTCTCCATTAGACTGTCAGTTAAAATTATGAGGAACATTTTGTATGATATCTGTGTCATATTCAATTCTTTTTAGGCTCACCTATAAAGTAGGACAAAATTGAGAGAGTGCGAGAGCAAGAGCACTATTAGAATCCAAGGATAAGGAAAAATGAAGCCTGAGGCAGATAAAGATGATGTTTGCAATTAGTACTTACAATGAATTTTATTTGGATAAAAAATCATTTTGCTAGTCATTTCAGCACTCTGAAGTGGGGTGGTTACATTTTTAGCTATTTACAGCAAAATCAGTTTGTTGAGAAACATGGGGTCATATAGCTAGAAATATTTAAATTATCTTCTTTATACAGTATCTGTACACTTTAATGGATATTTTTAAATTCATTTTTTTTATTTTAAATTTATTTATTTTTAAATTGGGGCTTCCCTTGTGGCTCAGCTGGTAAAGAATCCAACTGCAACACTGGAGACCTGGGTTCGATCCCTGGGTTGGGAAGATCCACTGGAGAAGGGGATACTCCAGTATTCAAAAGAAAATACTCCAGTATTCTGGCCTGGAGAATTCCATGGACTGTATAGTTCATGAGGTTACAAAGAGTTGGACACGACTGAGTGACTTTCACTCATTTTTTAATTAAAGGATAATTGCTTCAGAGAATTATGTTAGTTTCTACTAAACATCACCATGAATCAGCCATAGGAATACATATATCCCCTCCCTTTTAAACCTGCCTTCCATCTCCCTTCCCATCCCACCCCTCTAGGGTGTTACAGAGCCCAATTTTGAGTTCCCTGAGTCATACAGCAAATTCCCACTGGCTATCTATTTTACTGGTAATGTAAGTTTCCAGGTTATTCTCTCCATACATCCCACCCTCTCCTTCCTCTCCCTCCATGTCCATAAGTCTGTTCTCTATGTCTCTGTCTCCATTGCTCCCCTGCAAATAATTTCATCAGTACCATCTTTCTAGATTCCATATATATGCATTAGTATACAATATTTGTTTTTCTCTTTCTGATTTACTTCACTCTGTATAATAGACTCTAGGTTCATCCACCTATTAGAACTGACTCAAATGTATTCCTAAATTCATTGTTTTTCAATGGACTCATATTTACCATTAGCTTATATTAGAATTTAATGGATATTTTCATTTATCATCTATTATTCAGTCAACAATACTGATTAAATTATCTTTAATCTCTGACTCTGAAAGTGCTATTTCTCCAGACCTTCTGACAAGTACTCAGTGACTTTTCAAGCAAATACTTTATTACACATCTTTCCACATAAATGAATATTTTTGTAAACAATTAAGTGAATGTTAACTTCCTAAATTTATCTTGTTATTCTGGAATTATGCATATCATCTTCTCCTTTGGCAAAACTATGCATTTGTAACTAAGCACAAGAGATTAATGAAAGTTCTTCCTTTTGACTAGTTAAATATGTCCTGAAAATATAAAGATATTTTAGTGTGATAAATACAAAAGATTGGCAACTGTTATGAAATTATAAAACAATTTTTTGGAGTATATAAAAGCCATCCTAGCAATACAAATGTACTCTTGATACTAAAGAGTATGATTAACTATAATTTTACCTTCTGGTATTATTTTCTGAGCATAAGCTATGTAAATTCAGTGTTCTACCGATACTTAAACTAGTACAATATAGAAATGCACTCTGGAGTCTGTACACTATTAACTGTGTAGTGTGGTTAAAAACCTTCATTCAGTAGCAAATTTTAAGATACCAAGATTATTGGAAGTCATCAAATTAGACATTGAACATGAAAGTGTTGGACACGACTCTGAACAACAATAATTTATTGATTCACTGAGAATCTATACTCATTTCCTGTTGCTTCTGTAACAAGTCTGTGATTACAAACTTAGTGGCCTAAAGCAACGCTTAATTGTTATTTTACAGATTTGGAA